>NC_057794.1:61800862-62063350 GCF_018294505.1 Triticum aestivum | reverse complement strand
CAGTGACGCAAAGACTGGAACGAAACTCCTCGAAGGTAGAAGTCGGCAGTCCCTTCGTCATCACATCGGCGAACTGTTGTGCAGTCGGCACATGGAGAACCCGAATACGTCCAAGAGCCACTTGCTCGCGCACAAAGTGAATGTCCAGCTCAATGTGTTTAGTCCGGCGATGATGAACGGGGTTGGCGGAGAGGTACACCGCAGAAACGTTGTCGCAGTAGACAATCGTAGCCTGGGAGACGTCGTGATGCAACTCCTGAAGTAACTGTCGTAGCCAGGTGCACTCGGCAACAGCGTTGGCCACAGCTGGTACTCAGCCTCCGCGCTGGAGTGCGAAACCGTGGGTTGTCGCTTGGACGACCACGATACGAGTGAAGGACCGAGGTAGACGCAGTAGCCAGAGGTGGACCTACGAGTATCGGGGCAGCCAACCCAGTCTGCATCGGAGTAGGCCACCATCTCTAGAGAAGTAGACGCGTGAGTGTCAATCCGAGGGACATCGTGCCGCGGATGTAACGAAGAATCCGCTTCACGAGCGTCCAATGGGAGTCACGAGGGGCGTGCATGTGGAGACACACCTGCTGAACAGCATACTGAAGATCCGGTCTGGTGAGAGTCAAATACTGAAGAGCACCAACGATAGACCGGTAGAAAGGAGCATCCGACGCCAGTGAGCCCTCAAGAGCAGAGACCTTGGCCTTCGTGTCAACAGGAGTAGCAACAGGGTGACAGTTGAGCATGCCAGCACGCTCAAGAAGCTCATGTGCATACTTCTGCTGATGAAGAAAGAAACCATCCGGGCGCCGAACGACCTCAATGCCAAGGAAATAATGGAGAGCACCCAAGTCCTTAATAGCAAACCCGTCACGCAGCCGGAGGGTAATCTGCTGAAGAAGAGCTGCGGAGGAGGCCATCAGGATGATGTCATCGATGTAAAGAAGCAAATATGCAGTCGTGTCACCGTGGCGATAGACAAATAGTGAGGCGTCCGAGCGAGTGACGCTGAAGCCCAGTGTCTGAAGAAACCCGGCGATCCGTTGGTACCAGGCGTGGGGTGCCTGCTTGAGCCCGTAAAGAGAGCGGCACAGCAGACACACATGGCCAGGAAGGGAGGCGTCGACGAAACCGGTGGGTTGCTCACAATACACTTGCTCCTCAAGATGGCCGTGGAGAAAGGCGTTGGAGACATCCATCTGTTGGGGAACGTTGCAGAAAACAAAAAATTTCCTACGGTTTCACCAAGATCCATCTAGGAGTTCATCTAGCAACGAGTGATTGGATTGCATCTACATACCTTTGTAGATCACGCGCGGAAGCGTTCAAAGAACGGGGATGAGGAAGGCGTACTCGACGTGATCCAAATCACCGGAGATCCTAGTGCCGAACGGACGGCACCTCCGCGTTCAACACACGTACGGTCAGCATGACGTCTCCTTCTTCTTGATCCAGCAAGAGGAAAGGAGAGGTTGAGGAAGATGGCTCCAGCAGCAGCACGACGGCGTGGTGGAGATGGAGCTGCAGTACTCCGGCAGGGCTTCGCCAAGCGCTATGGAGGAGGAGGAGGTGTTGGAGAAGGAGAGGGAGGCACCAAAGGCCAAGGGTCAGAAGTCCTCCATCTCCCCCACTATATATAGGAGGGCCAAGGGGGGGCGCCGGCCCTAGGAGATGTAATCTCCTAGGGGGGTACGGCCAAGGGGAGGAATCCCTCCTCCCCAAGGCACCTAGGACGTGCCTTCCCCTCCTAGGACTCTTCCCTCCTTGAAACCCTAGGCGCATGGGCCTCTTGGGGCTGGTGCCCTTGGCCCATGTAGGCCAAGGCGCACCCCCTACAGCCCATGTGGCCCCCCGGGACAGGTGGCCCCACCCGGTGGACCCCCGGGACCCCTCCGGTGGTCCCGGTACAATACCGGTGACCCTGAAACTTGTCCCGATGTCCGAAATAGCACTTCCTATATATAATTCTTTACCTCCGGACCATTCCGGAACTCCTCGTGACGTCCGGGATCTCATCCGGGACTCCGAACAACATTCAGGTTACTGCATATACATATCCCTACAACCCTAGCGTCACCGAACCTTAAGTGTGTAGACCCTACGGGTTCGGGAGACATGTAGACATGACCGAGATCGCACTCCGGTCAATAACCAACAGCGGGATCTGGATACCCATGTTGTCTCCCACATGCTCCTCGATGATCTCATCGGATGAACCACGATGTCGAGGATTCAAGCAACCCCGTATACAATTCCCTTTGTCAATCGGTATGTTACTTGCCCGAGATCTGATCGTCGGTATCCCAATACCTCGTTCAATCTCGTTACCGGCAAGTCACTTTGCTCGTACCGTAATGCATGATCCCGTGACCAGACACTTGGTCACTTTGAGCTCATTATGATGATGCATTACCGAGTGGGGCCAGTGATACCTCTCCGTCATACGGAGTGAAAAATCCCAGTCTTGATCCGTGTCAACCCAACAGACACTTTCCGAGATACCCGTAGTATACCTTTATAGTCACCCAGTTACGTTGTGACGTTTGGTACACCCAAAGCACTCCTACGGTATCCGGGAGTTACACGATCTCATGGTCTAAGGAAAAAATACTTGACATTGGAAAACTCTAGCAAACGAACTATACGATCTTGTGCTATGTTTAGGATTGGGTCTTGTCCATCACATCATTCTCCTAATGATGTGATCTCGTTATCAATGACATCCAATGTCCATAGTCAGGAAACCATGACTATCTGTTGATCAACGAGCTAGTCAACTAGAGGCTTACTAGGGACATGTTGGTGTCTATTATTCACACATGTATTACGATTTCCGGATAACACAATTATAGCATGAATAAACTAAATTATCATGAACAAGGAAATATAATAATAATGCTTTTATTATTGCCTCTAGGGCATATTTCCAACACCATCTGGTGAACAGGCCAGCCGCGGGACACGGCAAGCTGGAGGACGGTGCAGATCGTGCCCGATTTTACAACCGGGGCAAACGTCTCAGTGAAGTCCACTCCAGCGCACTGGCGGAAACCACGTACTACCCAGCGAGCCTTGTAGCGCTCGAGAGTACCATCCGAGCGGGTCTTATGGCGAAAGACCCACTTGCTGGTGATGACGTTGGCGCGAGGAGGCCGGGGAACCAGTGTCCAGGTGCGGTTCCGTAGAAGAGCATCAAACTCTTCCTGCATCGCCGCAAGCCAGTGAGGATCACGGAGGGCGGCGCGAACGGACGCGGGAAGAGGCGACGGCTCCGCGGTGGAGGCTGCGAGGACATACTCATCGCTCGAGTACCGGAGGCTCAGACGATGAACGCCGGTACGAGCCCGTGTAATTGGGCCAGCCGGCGCCGTCGGAGCAACCAACGAGGCAGCCGACGAAGCGGCCGACGAGGCGGTCGTGAAGGAAATATGTCCTAGAGGCAATAAGAAAGTTATTATTTATTTCCTTATGTCATGATAAATGTTTATTATTCATGCTAGAATTGTATTAACCGGAAACATAATACATGTGTGAATACATAGACAAACAGAGTGTCACTAGTATGCCTCTACTAGACTAGCTCGTTAATCAAAGATGGTTATGTTTCCTAACCATGGACAAAGAGTTGTTATTTGATTAACGGGATCACATCATTAGGTGAATGATCTGGTTGACATGACCCATTCCATTAGCTTAGCACCCGATCGTTTAGTATGTTGCTATTGCTTTCTTCATGACTTATACATGTTCCTATGACTATGAGATTATGCAACTCCCGTTTACCGGAGGAACACTTTGTGTGCTACCAAACATCACAACGTAACTGGGTGATTATAAAGGTGCTCTACAGGTGTCTCCAAAGGTACATGTTGGGTTGGCGTATTTCGGGATTAGGATTTGTCACTCCGATTGTCGGAGAGGTATCTCTGGGCCCTCTCGGTAATACACATCACATAAGCCTTGCAAGCATTGCAACTAGTGAGTTAGTTGTGAGATGATGTATTACAGAACGAGTAAAGAGACTTGCCGGTAACGAGATTGAACTAGGTATTGAGATACCAATGATCGAATCTCGGGCAAGTAACATACCTATGACAAAGGGAACAACGTATGTTGTTATGCGGTCTGACCGATAAAAGATCTTCGTAGAATATGTAGGAGCCAATATGAGCATCCAGGTTCCGCTATTGGTTATTGACCGGAGACGTGTCTCGGTCATGTCTACATTGTTCTCGAACCCGTAGGGTCCGCACGCTTAAGGTTTCGATGACAGTTATATTATGAGTTTATGAGTTTTGATGTACCGAAGGAGTTCGGAGTCCCGGATGGGATCGGGGACATGACGAGGAGTCTCGAAATGGTCGAGACATAAAGATTGATATACTGGAATCCTATATTTGGATATCGGAAGTGTTCCGGGTGAAATCAGGATTTTACCGGATTACCGGGAGGTTACCGGAACCCCCCGGGAGGTATATGGGCCTTAGTGGGCCTTAGTGGAAGAGAGGAGAGGTGGCCAGGGCTGGGCCGCGCGCCCCACCCCCCTAGTCCGAATAGGACAAGGAGAGGGGGGCGGCGCCCCCCTTCCTTCTCTCTCTCCTCTTTCCCCCTCCCGAATCCTATTCCAACTAGGAAAGGGGGGAATCCTACTCCCGGAGGGAGTAGGACTCCTCCTGGCGCGCCCTCTCCTGGCCGGCCGCACCCCCCCTTTGATCCTTTATATACGGAGGCAAGGGACACCCCTAGAGACACAAGTTGATCCACATGATCATATTCTTTGCGGTGCCCCCTTCCACCATAGTCCTCGACAATATTGTAACGGTGCTTAGGCGAAGCCCTGCGACGGTAGTACATCAAGATCGTCACCACGCCGTCATGCTGACGGAACTCTTCCCCGACACTTTGCTGGATCGGAGTCCGGGGATCGTCATTGAGCTGAACGTGTGCTAGAACTCGGAGGTGCCGTAGTTTCGGTGCTTGATCGGTCGGCCCGTGAAGACGTACGACTACATCAACCACGTTGTGCTAACGCTTCCGTTGTCGATCTACAAGGGTACATAGATTACACTCTTCCCTCTCATTGCTATGCATCACCATGATCTTGCGTGTGCGTAGGATTTTTTTTGAAATTACTACGTTACCCAACAGTGGTATCAGAGTCTAGGTTTTATGTGTTGATGTTATTTGCCTAGCGTCACCGAACCTTAAGTGTGTAGACCCTACGGGTTCGGGAGACATGTAGACATGACCGAGATCGCACTCCGGTCAATAACCAACAGCGGGATCTGGATACCCATGTTGTCTCCCACATGCTCCTCGATGATCTCATCGGATGAACCACGATGTCGAGGATTCAAGCAACCCCGTATACAATTCCCTTTGTCAATCGGTATGTTACTTGCCCGAGATCCGATCGTCGGTATCCCAATACCTCATTCAATCTCGTTACCGGCAAGTCACTTCACTCGTACCGTAATGCATGATCCCGTGACCAGACACTTGGTCACTTTGAGCTCATTATGATGATGCATTACCGAGTGGGCCCAGTGATACCTCTCCGTCATACGGAGTGAAAAATCCCAGTCTTGATCCGTGTCAACCCAACAGACACTTTCGGAGATACCCGTAGTATACCTTTATAGTCACCCAGTTACGTTGTGACATTTGGTACACCCAAAGCACTCCTACGGTATCCGGGAGTTACACGATCTCATGGTCTAAGGAAAAAATACTTGACATTGGAAAACTCTAGCAAACGAACTATACGATCTTGCGCTATGTTTAGGATTGGGTCTTGTCCATCACATCATTCTCCTAATGATGTGATCTCGTTATCAATGACATCCAATGTCCATAGTCAGGAAACCATGACTATCTGTTGATCAACGAGCTAGTC
Organism: Triticum aestivum; assembly: GCF_018294505.1. NCBI lineage: Eukaryota > Viridiplantae > Streptophyta > Magnoliopsida > Poales > Poaceae > Triticum > Triticum aestivum. The sequence goes on along the minus strand of NC_057794.1, from coordinate 62,057,460 downwards.
AACTAGAGGCTTACTAGGGACATGTTGGTGTCTATTATTCACACATGTATTACGATTTCCGGATAACACAATTATAGCATGAATAAAGACAATTATCATGAACAAGGAAATATAATAATAATGCTTTTATTATTGCCTCTAGGGCATATTTCCAACAGTCTCCCACTTGCACTAGAGTCAATAATCTAGTTACATTGTGATGAATCGAACACCCATGGAATTCTGGTGTTGATCATGTTTTGCTCTAGGGAGAGGTTTAGTCAACGGATCTGCTATATTCAGGTCCGTGTGCACTTTACAAATATCTATGTCTCCATCTTTAACATTTTCACGAATGGAGTTGAAGCGACGCTTGATGTGCCTTGTCTTCTTGTGAAACCTGGGCTCCTTGGCAAGAGCAATAGCTCCAGTGTTGTCACAGAAGAGCTTGATCGGTCCCGACGCATTGGGTATGACTCCTAGGTCGGTGATGAACTCCTTCACCCAAATTGCTTCATGCGCTGCCTCCGAGGCTGCCATGTACTCCGCTTCACATGTAGATCCCGCCACGACGCTCTGCTTGCAACTGCACCAGCTTATTGCCCCACCATTCAAAATATACACGTATCCGGTTTGTGACTTAGAGTCATCCAGATCTGTGTCGAAGCTAGCGTCGACGTAACCCTTTACGACGAGCTCTTCGTCACCTCCATAAACAAGAAACATTTCCTTAGTCCTTTTCAGGTACTTCAAGATATTCTTGACCGCTGTCCAGTGTTCCTTGCCGGGATTACTTTGGTACCTTCCTACCAAACTTACGGCAAGGTTTACATCAGGTCTGGTACACAACATGGCATACATAATAGAACCTATGGCTGAGGCATAGGGGATGACACTCATCTCTTCTATATCTTCTGCCGTGGTCGGACATTGAGTCGAGCTCAATTTCACACCTTGCAACACAGGCAAGAACCCCTTCTTAGACTGATCCATATTGAACTTCTTCAATATCTTATCAAGGTATGTGCTTTGTGAAAGACCTATGAGGCGTCTTGATCTATCTCTGTAGATCTTGATGCCTAATATATAAGCAGCTTCTCTAAGGTCCTTCATTGAAAAACTCTTATTCAAGTAGGCCTTAATGCTGTCCAAGAGTTCTATATCATTTCCCATCAAAAGTATGTCATCTACATATAATATGAGAAATGCTACAGAGCTCCCACTCACTTTCTTGTAAACGCAGACTTCTCCATAAGTCTGTGTAAACCCAAATGCTTTGATCATCTCATCAAAGCGAATGTTCCAACTCCGAGATGCTTGCACCAGCCCATAAATCGAGCGTTGGAGCTTGCACACCTTGTCAGCATACTTAGGATCGACAAAACCTTCCGGCTGCATCATATACAATTCTTCCTTAAGGAAACCATTAAGGAATGCTGTTTTGACGTCCATTTGCCATATTTCATAATCATGGAATGCGGCAATCGCTAACATGATTCGGACGGACTTCAGCTTCGCTACCGGTGAGAAAGTCTCATCGTAGTCAACCCCTTGAACTTGTCGATAACCCTTAGCGACAAGCCGAGCTTTATAGATGGTCACATTACCATCCGCGTCTGTCTTCTTCTTAAAGATCCATTTATTTTGTATGGCTCGCCGCTCTACGGGCAAGTCAGTCAAAGTCCATACTTCGTTTTCATACATGGAACCTATCTCGGATTTCATGGCTTCTAGCCATTTGTCGGAATCCGGGCCCGCCATCGCTTCTTCATAGTTCGAAGGTTCACCGTTGTCTAACAACATGATTTCCAAGACAGGGTTGCCGTACCACTCTGGTGCAGAACGTGTCCTTGTGGACCTTCGAATTTCAGTAGGAGCTTGATCAGAAGTATCTTGATCATCATCATTATCTTCCTCTCTAGTCGGTGCAGGCACCTCAGGAACATTTTCTTGAGTTGCGCCATTTTCCGGTTCAAGAGGTAATACTTCATCAAGTTCTACTTTCCTCCCACTTACTTCTTTCGAGAGAAACTCTTTCTCTAGAAAGGACCCATTCTTGGCAACAAAGATCTTGCCTTCGGATCTGAGGTAGAAGGTATACCCAACAGTTTCTTTAGGGTATCCTATGAAGACGCATTTTTCCGACTTGGGTTCGAGCATTTCAGGTTGAAGTTTCCTGACATAAGCATCGCATCCCCAAACTTTTAGAAACGACAGCTTAGGTTTCTTCCCAAACCATAATTCAAACGGTGTCGTCTCAACGGATTTCGACGGAGCCCTATTTAAAGTGAATGCGGCAGTCTCTAAAGCATAGCCCCAAAAAGACAGCGGTAAATCGGCAAGAGACATCATAGATCGCACCATATCTAATAGAGTGCGATTACGACATTCGGACACACCATTACGCTGAGGTGTTCCAGGCGGCGTGAGTTGTGAAACTATTCCACATTTTCTTAAGTGTGTGCCAAACTCGCGACTCAAGTATTCTCTTCCATGATCTGATCGTAGAAACTTGATTTTTCTGTCACGTTGATTCTCAACCTCACTCTAAAATTCCTTGAACTTTTCAAAGGTCTCAGACTTGTGTTTCATTAAGTAGACATACCCATATCTACTCAAGTCATCAGTGAGGGTGAGAACATAACGATAGCCACCGCGAGCCTCAACACTCATTGGACCGCACACATCAGTATGTATGATTTCCAATAAGTTGGTTGCTCGCTCCATTGTTCCTGAGAATGGAGTCTTGGTCATTTTACCCATGAGGCATGGTTCGCACGTGTCAAATGATTCGTAATCAAGAGACTCTAAAAGTCCATCAGCATGGAGCTTCTTCATGCGTTTGACACCTATGTGACCAAGGCGGCAGTGCCACAAGTATGTGGGACTATCATTATCAATCTTACATCTTTTGGTACTCACACTATGAATATGTGTAGCATTACGCTCGAGATTCATTAAGAATAAACCATTCACCATCGGAGCATGACCATAAAACATATCGCTCATATAAATAGAACAACCATTATTCTCGGATTTAAATGAGTAGCCATCTCGAATTAAACGAGATCCTGATACAATGTTCATGCTCAAACTTGGCACTAAATAACAATTATTGAGGTTTAAAACTAATCCCGTAGGTAAATGAAGAGGCAGCGTGCCGACGGCGATCACATCGATCTTGGAACCATTCCCGACGCGCATCGTCACCTCGTCCTTCGCAGTCTTCGTTTATTCTGCAGCTCCTGTTTTGAGTTACAAATGTGAGCAACCGCACCAGTATCAAATACCCAAGAGCTACTACGAGTACTGGTAAGGTACACATCAATTACATGTATATCACATATACCTTTCGTTTTGCCGGCCTTCTTGTCTGCTAAGTATTTTGGGCAGTTCCGCTTCCAGTGACCACTTTCCTTGCAATAAAAGCACTCAGTCTCGGGCTTGGGTCCATTCTTTGGCTTCTTCTTGGCAGCTTGCTTGCCGGGCCGTCTTTCTTGAAGGTTTTCTTACCCTTGCCTTTCTTGAACTTAGTGGTTTTATTCACCATCAACACTTGATGTTCCTTTTTGACTTCTACCTCTACTGATTTCAGCATTGCAAATACTTCAGGAATGGTCTTTTCCATCCCCTGCATATTGAAGTTCATCACAAAGCTCTTGTAGCTCGGTGGAAGCGACTGGAGGATTCTGTCAATGACCGCGTCACCCGGGAGATTAACTCCCATCTGAGTCAAGCGGTTATGCAACCCAGACATAGTGAGTATGTGCTCACTGACAGAACTGTTTTCCTCCATCTTACAGCTGAAGAACTTGTCGGAGACTTGATATCTCTCGACCCGGGCATGAGCTTGGAAAACCATTTTCAGCTCCTCGAACATCTCATATGCTCCGTGTCTCTCAAAACGCTTTTGGAGCCCTGACTCTAAGCTGTAAAGCATGCCGCACTGAACAAGGGAGTAGTCATCGGTGCGTGCCTGCCAAGCGTTCATAACGTCTTGTTCTGCAGGGAGAACAGGTGCGTCACCTAGCGGTGCTTGTAGGACATAATCTTTCTTGGCAGCTATGAGGATGATCCTCAGGTTCCGGACCCAGTCCGTGTAGTTGCTGCCATCGTCTTTCAGCTTGGTTTTCTCTAGGAACGCGTTGAAGTTGAGGACTACGTTGGCCATTTGATCTACAAGACATATTGTAAAGATATTAGACTAAGTTCATGATAATTAAGTTCATCTAATCAAATTATTCAATGAACTCCCACTTAGATAGACATCCCTCCAGTCATCTAAGTATAACATGATCCGAGTTAACTAGGCCGTGTCCGATCATCACGTGAGACGGACTAGTCAACATCGGTGAACATCTTCATGTTGATCGTATCTTCTATACGACTCATGCTCGACCTTTCGGTCTTCTGTGTTCCGAGGCCATGTCTGTACATGCTAGGCTCGTCAAGTCAACCTAAGTGTTTTGCATGTGTAAATCTGTCTTACACCCGTTGTATGTGAACGTTAGAATCTATCACACCCGATCATCACGTGGTGCTTCGAAACAATGAACTGTCGCAACGGTGCACAGTTAGGGGGAACACTTTCTTGAAATTATTACGAGGGATCATCTTATTTACTACCGTCGTTCTAAGCAAACAAGATGAAAAACATGATAAACATCACATGCAATCAAATAATAATAGTGACATGATATGGCCAATATCACATAGCTCCTTTGATCTCCATCTTGGGGCTCCATGATCATCTTGTCACCGGCATGACACCATGATCTCCATCATCATGATCTCCATCATTGTGTCTCCATGAAGTTGCTCGCCAACTATTACTTCTACTACTATGGCTAACACGTTTAGCAATAAAGTAAAGTAATTTACATGGCGTTTCTCAATGACACGCAGGTCATACAAAAAATATAGACAACTCCTATGGCTCCTGCCGGTTGTCATACTCATCGACATGCAAGTCGTGATTCCTATTACAATAGCATGAACATCTCATACATCACATATAGATCATTCATCATTCACCACAACTTTGGCCATATCATATCACAAAGCACTTGCTGCAAAAACAAGTTAGACGTCCTCTAATTGTTGTTGCAAGTTTTACGTGGCTGAAGTAGGGTTCTAGCAAGAACGTTTTCTTACCTACGTGAAAGCCACAACGTGATTTGTCAACTTCTATTTACCCTTCATAAGGACCCTTTTCATCGAATCCGCTCCAACTAAAGTAGGAGAGACAAACACCCGCCAGCCACCTTATGCAACTTGTGCATGTTAGTCGGTGGAACCGGTCTCACGTAAGCGTACGTGTAAGGTTGGTCCGGGCCGCTTCATCCCACAATACCGTTGAAGCAAGATAAGACTAGTAGCGGCAAGAAAGTTGACAAAATCAACGCCCACAACAAATTGTGTTCTACTCGTGCAAGAGAACTACGCATAGACCTAGCTCATGATGCCACTGTTGGGGAACGTTGCAGAAAACAAAAAATTTCCTACGGTTTCACCAAGATCCATCTAGGAGTTCATCTAGCAACGAGTGATTGGATTGCATCTACATACCTTTGTAGATCACGCGCGGAAGTGTTCAAAGAACGGGGATGAGGAAGGCGTACTCGATGTGATCCAAATCACCGGAGATCCTAGCGCCGAACGGACGGCACCTCCGCGTTCAACACACGTACGGTCAGCGTGACGTCTCCTTCTTCTTGATCCAGCAAGAGGGAAGGAGAGGTTGAGGAAGATGGCTCCAGCAGCAGCACGACAGCGTGGTGGAGATGGAGCTGCAGTACTCCGGCAGGGCTTCGCCAAGCGCTATGGAGGAGGAGGAGGTGTTGGAGAAGGAGAGGGAGGCACCAAAGGCCAAGGGTCAGAAGTCCTCCATATCCCCCACTATATATAGGAGGGCCAAGGGGGGGGGCGCCGGCCCTAGGAGATCTAATCTCCTGGGGGGTGCGGCCAAGGGGAGGAATCCCTCCTCCCCAAGGCACCTAGGAGGTGCCTTCCCCTCCTAGGACTCTTCCCTCCTTGAAACCCTAGGCGCATGGGCCTCTTGGGGCTGGTGCCCTTGGCCCATGTAGGCCAAGGCGCACCCCCTACAGCCCATGTGGCCCCCCGGGACAGGTGGCCCCACCCGGTGGACCCCCGGGACCCCTCCGGTGGTCCCGGTACAATACCGGTGACCCCGAAACTTGTCCCGATGCCCGAAATAGCACTTCCTATATATAATTCTTTACCTCCGGACCATTCCGGAACTCCTCGTGACGTCTGGGATCTCATCCGGGACTCCGAACAACATTTGGGTTACTGCATATACATATCCCTACAACCCTAGTGTCACCGAACCTTAAGTGTGTAGACCCTACGGGTTCGGGAGACATGTAGACATGACCGAGATCGCACTCTGGTCAATAACCAACAGCGGGATCTGGATACACATGTTGGCTCCCACATGCTCCTCGATGATCTCATCGGATGAACCACGATGTTGAGGATTCAAGCAACCCCGTATACAATTCCCTTTGTCAATCGGTATGTTACTTGCCCGAGATCCGATCGTCGGTATCCCAATACCTCGTTCAATCTCGTTACCGGCAAGTCACTTTACTCGTACCGTAATGCATGATCCCGTGACCAGACACTTGGTCACTTTGAGCTCATTATGATGATGCATTACCGAGTGGGCCCAGTGATACCTCTCCGTCATACGGAGTGACAAATCCCAGTCTTGATCCGTGTCAACCCAACAGACACTTTCGAAGATACCCGTAGTATACCTTTATAGTCACCCAGTTACGTTGTGACGTTTGGTACACCCAAAGCACTCCTACGGTATCCGGGAGTTACACGATCTCATGGTCTAAGGAAAAAATACTTGACATTGGAAAACTCTAGCAAACGAACTATACGATCTTGTGCTATGTTTAGGATTGGGTCTTGTCCATCACATCATTCTCCTAATGATGTGATCTCGTTATCAATGACATCCAATGTCCATAGTCAGGAAACCATGACTATCTGTTGATCAACGAGCTAGTCAACTAGAGGCTTACTAGGGACATGTTGGTGTCTATTATTCACACATGTATTACGATTTCCGGATAACACAATTATAGCATGAATAAACTCAATTATCATGAACAAGGAAATATAATAATAATGCTTTTATTATTGCCTCTAGGGCATATTTCCAACACCATCTGGTGAACAGGCCAGCCGCGGGACACGGCAAGCTGGAGGACGGTGCAGATCGTGCCCGATTTTACAACCGGGGCAAACGTCTCAGTGAAGTCCACTCCAGCGCACTGGCGGAAACCACGGACTACCCAGCGAGCCTTGTAGCGCTCGAGAGTACCATCCGAGCGGGTCTTATGGCGAAAGACCCACTTGCCGGTGATGACGTTGGCGCGAGGAGGCCGGGGAACCAGTGTCCAGGTGCGGTTCCGTAGAAGAGCATCGAACTCTTCCTGCATCGCCGCAAGCCAGTGAGGATCACGGAGGGCGGCGCGAACGGACGCGGGAAGAGGCGACGGCTCCGCGGTGGAGGCTGCAAGGACATACTCATCGCTCGAGTACCGGAGGCTCAGACGATGAACGCCGGTACGAGCCCGTGTAATTGGGCCAGCCGGCGCCGTCGGAGCAACCAACGAGGCAGCCGACGAAGCGGCCGATGAGGCGGTCGTGAAGGAAATATGCCCTAGAGGCAATAAGAAAGTTATTATTTATTTCCTTATATCATGATAAATGTTTATTATTCATGCTAGAATTGTATTAACCGGAAACATAATACATGTGTGAATACATAGACAAACAGAGTGTCACTAGTATGCCTCTACTAGACTAGCTCGTTAATCAAAGATGGTTATGTTTCCTAACCATGGACAAAGAGTTGTTATTTGATTAACGGGATCACATCATTAGGTGAATGATCTGGTTGACATGACCCATTCCATTAGCTTAGCACCCGATCGTTTAGTATGTTGCTATTGCTTTCTTCATGACTTATACATGTTCCTATGACTATGAGATTATGCAACTCCCGTTTACCGGAGGAACACTTTGTGTGCTACCAAACGTCACAACGTAACTGGGTGATTATAAAGGTGCTCTACAGGTGTCTCCAAAGGTACATGTTGGGTTGGCGTATTTCGAGATTAGGATTTGTCACTCCGATTGTCGGAGAGGTATCTCTGGGCCCTCTCGGTAATACACATCACATAAGCCTTGCAAGCATTGCAACTAGTGAGTTAGTTGTGAGATGATGTGTTACAGAACGAGTAAAGAGAGTTGCCGGTAACGAGATTGAACTAGGTATTGAGATACCAACGATCGAATCTCGGGCAAGTAACATACCGATGACAAAGGGAACAACGTATGTTGTTATGCGGTCTGACCGATAAAAGATCTTCGTAGAATATGTAGGAGCCAATATGAGCATCCATGTTCTGCTATTGGTTATTGACCGGAGATGTGTCTCGGTCATGTCTACATTGTTCTCGAACCCGTAGGGTCCGCACGCTTAAGGTTTCGATGACAGTTATATTATGAGTTTATGAGTTTTGATGTACCGAAGGAGTTCGGAGTCCCGGATGGGATCGGGGACATGACGAGGAGTCTCGAAATGGTCGAGACATAAAGATTGATATACTGGAATCCTATATTTGGATATCGGAACTGTTCCGGGTGAAATCAGGATTTTACCGGATTACCGGGAGGTTACCGGAACCCCCCGGGAGGTATATGGGCCTTAGTGGGCCTTAGTGGAAGAGAGGAGAGGTGGCCAGGGCTGGGCCGCGCGCCCCTCCCCCCTAGTCCGAATAGGACAAGGAGAGGGGGGCGGCGCCCCCTTCCTTCTCTCTCTCCTCTTTCCCCCTCCCGAATCCTATTCCAACTAGGAAAGGGGGGAATCCTACTCCCGGAGGGAGTAGGACTCCTCCTGGCGCGCCCTCTCCTGGCCGGCCGCACCCCCCCTTTGATCCTTTATATACGGAGGCAAGGGACACCCCTAGAGACACAAGTTGATCCACATGATCATATTCTTAGCCGTGTGCGGTGCCCCCTTCCACCATAGTCCTCGACAATATTGTAACGGTGCTTAGGCGAAGCCCTGCGACGGTAGTACATCAAGATCGTCACCACGCCGTCATGCTGACGGAACTCTTCCCCGACACTTTGCTGGATCGGAGTCCGGGGATCGTCATTGAGCTGAACGTGTGCTAGAACTCGGAGGTGCCGTAGTTTCGGTGCTTGATCGGTCGGCCCGTGAAGACGTACGACTACATCAACCACGTTGTGCTAACGCTTCCGTTGTCGATCTACAAGGGTACATAGATTACACTCTCCCCTCTTGTTGCTATGCATCACCATGATCTTGCATGTGCGTAGGATTTTTTTTGAAATTACTACGTTACCCAACAGTGGTATCAGAGTCTAGGTTTTATGTGTTGATGTTATTTGCACGAGTAGAACACAAGTGAGTTGTGGGCGATATAAGTCATACTGCTTACCAGCATGTCATACTTTGGTTCGACGGTATTATTGGACGAAGCGGCCCGGACCAACATTACGCGTACGCTTACGCGAGACCGGTTCTCCCGACGTGCTTTGCACAAAGGTGGCTAGCGGGTGACAGTTTGTCCAACTTTAGTTGAACCGAGTGTGGCTACGCCCGGTCCTTGCGAAGGTTAAAACAGCACCAACTTTACAAACTATCGTTGTGGTTTTGATGCATAGGTAAGATTGGTTCTTGCTTAAGCCCGTAGCAGCCACGTAAAACTTGCAACAACAAAGTAGAGGACGTCTAACTTGTTTTTGCAGGGCATGTTGTGATGTGATATGGTCAAGACATGATGCTAAATTTTATTGTATGAGATGATCATGTTTTGTAACCGAGTTATCGGCAACTGGCAGGAGCCATATGGTTGTCGCTTTATTGTATGCAATGCAATCGCGCTGTAATGCTTTACTTTATCACTAAGCGGTAGCGATAGTCGTGGAAGCATAAGATTGGCGAGACGACAACGATGCTACGATGTAGATCAAGGTGTCGCGCCGGTGACGATGGTGATCATGACGGTGCTTCGAAGATGGAGATCACAAGCACAAGATGATGATGGCCATATCATATCACTTATATTGATTGCATGTGATGTTTATCTTTTATGCATCTTATCTTGCTTTGATTGACGGTAGCATTATAAGATGATCTTTCACTAATTATCAAGAAGTGTTCTCCCTGAGTATGCACCGTTGCGAAAGTTCTTCGTGCTGAGACACCACGTGATGATCGGGTGTGATAGGCTCTACGTTCAAATACAACGGGTGCAAAACAGTTGCACACGTGGAATACTTAGGTTATACTTGACGAGCCAAGCATATACAGATATGGCCTCGGAACACGGAGACCGAAAGGTCGAGCGTGAATCATATAGTAGATATGATCAACATAGTGATGTTCACCAATGAAGCTACTCCATCTCACGTGATGATCGGACATGGTTTAGTTGATTTGGATCACGTAATCACTTAGAGGATTAGAGGGATGTCTATCTAAGTGGGAGTTCTTTAAGTAATATGATTAATTGAACCTAAATTTATCATGAACTTAGTACCTGATAGTATCTTGCTTATTCATGTTTGATTGTAGATAGATGGCCCATGCTGTTGTTCCGTTGAATTTTAATGCGTTCCTTGAGAAAGCAAAGTTGAAAGATGATGGTAGCAATTACACGGACTGGGTCCGTAACTTGAGGATTATCCTCATTGCTGCACAGAAGAACTACGTCCTGGAAGCACCGCTGGGTGCTAGGCCTGCTGCTGGAGCAACACCAGATGTTATGAACGTCTGGCAGAGCAAAGCTGATGACTACGCGATAGTTCAGTGTGCCATGCTTTACGGCTTAGAATCGGGACTTCAACGACGTTTTGAACGTCATGGAGCATATGAGATGTTCTAGGAGTTGAAGTTAATATTTCAAGCAAATGCCCGGATTGAGAGATATGAAGTCTCTAATAAGTTCTATAGCTGCAAGATGGAGGAGAACAGTTCTGTCAGTGAGCATATACTCAAAATGTCTGGGTATAATAATCACTTGATTCAATTGGGAGTTAATCTTCCAGATGATTGCGTCATTGACAGAATTCTCCAATCACTGCCACCAAGCTATAAGAGCTTCGTGATGAACTATAATATGCAAGGGATGAATAAGACTATTCCCGAGCTCTTCGCAATGCTGAAAGCTGCGGAGGTAGAAATCAAGAAGGAGCATCAAGTGTTGATGGTCAACAAGACCACTAGTTTCAAGAAAAAGGGCAAAGGGAAGAAGAAGGGGAACTTCAAAAGGAACAGCAAGCAAGTTGCTGCCCAAGAGAAGAAACCCAAACCTGGACCTAAGCCTGAAACTGAGTGCTTCTACTGCAAGCAGGCTGGTCACTGGAAGCGGAACTGCCTCAAGTATTTGGCGGATAAGAAGGATGGCAAGGTGAACAAAGGTATATGTGATATACATGTTATTGATGTGTACCTTACTAATGCTCGCAGTAGCACCTGGGTATTTGATACTGGTTCTGTTGCTAATATTTGCAACTCGAAACAGGGACTACAGATTAAGCGAAGATTGGCTAAGGACGAGGTGACGATGCGCGTGGGAAATGGTTACAAAGTCGATGTGATCGCAGTTGGCACGCTACCTCTACATCTACCTTCGGGATTAATATTAGACCTAAATAATTGTTATTTAGTGCCAGCGTTAAGCATGAACATTATATCTGATCTTTTTTGATGCGAGACGGTTATTCATTTAAATCAGAGAATAATGGTTGTTCTATTTACATGAGTAATATCTTTTATGGTCATGCACCCTTAAAGAGTGGTCTATTCTTATTAAATCTCGATAGTAGTGACACACATATTCATAGTGTTCAAACCAAAAGATGCAGAGTTGATAATGATAGTGCAACTTATTTGTGGCACTGCCGTTTAGGTCATATCGGTATAAAGCACATGAAGAAACTCCATACTGATGGGCTTTTGGAACCACTTGATTATGAATCACTTGGTACTTGCAAACCGTGCCTTATGGGTAAGATGACAAAAACACCGTTCTCCGGTACTATGGAGAGAGCAACAGATTTGTTAGAAATCATACATACAGATGTATGTGGTCCGATGAATGTTGAGGCTCGTGGCGGATATCGTTATTTTCTCACCTTCACAGATGACTTAAGCAGATATGGGTATATCTACTTAATGAAACACAAGTCTGAAACATTTGAAAAGTTCAAAGAATTTCAGAGTGAAGTTGAAAATCATCGTAACAAGAAAATAAAATTCCTACGATCTGATCGTGGAGGAGAATATTTGAGTTACGAGTTTGGTGTACATTTGAAACAATGTGGAATAGTTTCGCAACTCACGCCACCCGGAACACCACAGCGTAATGGTGTGTCCGAACGTCGTAATAGTACTTTACTAGATATGGTACGATCTATGATGTCTCTTACTGATTTACCGCTATCGTTTTGGGGATACGCTCTAGAGACGGCCGCATTCACGTTAAATAGGGCACCATCAAAATCCGTTGAGACGACGCCTTATGAACTGTAGTTTGGCAAGAAACCAAAGTTGTCGTTTTTGAAAGTTTGGGGCTGCGATGCTTATGTGAAAAAGCTTCAACCTGATAAGCTCAAACCCAAATCGGAAAAATGTGTCTTCATAGGATATCCAAAGGAAACTATTGGATACACCTTCTATCACAGATCCGAAGGCAAGACTTTTGTTGCTAAATTCGAAAACTTTCTAGAGAAGGAGTTTCTCTCGAAAGAAGTGAGTGGGAGGAAAGTAGAACTTGACGAGGTAACTGTACCTACTCCCTTATTGGAAAGTAGTACATCATAGAAACTTGTTTCTGTGACACCTACACCAATCAGTGAGGAAGCTAATGATAATGATCATGAAACTTCAGAACAAGATACTACTGAACCTCGTAGATCAACCAGAGTAAGATCCGCACCAGAGTGGTACGGAAACCCTGTTCTGGAAGTCATGCTACTAGATCATGATGAACCTATGAACTATGAAGAAGTGATGGTGAGCCCAGATTCTGCAAAATGGCTTGAAGCCATGAAATCTGAGATGGGATCCATGTATGAGAACAAAGTATGGACTTTGGTTGACTTGCCCAATGATCGGCAAGAAATTGATAATAAATGGATCTTCAAGAAGAAGACAGACGCTGATGGTAATATTACTGTCTACAAAGCTCGACTTGTCGCAAAAGGTTTTCGGCAAGTTCAAGGGATTGACTACGATGAGATCTTCTCACCCGTAGCAATGCTTAAGTCTGTCCGAATCATGTTAGCAATTGCCGCATTTTATGATTATGAAATTTGGCAGATGGATGTCAAAACTGCATTCCTGAATGGATTTCTGGAAGAAGATTTGTATATGATGCAACCAGAAGGTTTTTGTCGATCCAAAGGGAGCTAACAAAGTGTGCAAGCTCCAGCAATCCATTTATGGACTAGTGCAAGCCTCTCGGAGTTGGAATAAACGCTTTGATAGTGTGATCAAAGCATTTGATTTTGTACAGACTTTTGGAGAAGCCTGTATTTACAAGAAAGTGAGTGGGAGCTCTGTAGCATTTCTGATATTATATGTGGATGACATATTACTAATTGGAAATGATATAGAATTTCTGGATAGCATAAAGGGATACTTGAATAAGAGTTTTTCAATGAAAGGCCTCGGTGAAGCTGCTTACATATTAGGCATTAAGATCTATAGAGATAGATCAAGACGCTTAATTGGACTTTCACAAAGCACATACCTTGACAAAGTTTTGAAGAAGTTCAAAATGGATCAAGCAAAGAAAGGGTTCTTTCCTGTGTTACAAGGTGTGAAGTTGAGTCAGACTCAATGCCTGACCACTGCAAAAGATAGAGAGAAGATGAAAGATGTTCCCTATGCTTCAGCCATAGGATCTATCATGTATGCAATGCTGTGTACCAGACCTGATGTGTGCCTTGTTATAAGTCTAGTAGGGAGGTACCAAAGTAATCCAGGAGTGGATCACTGGACAGCGGTCAAGAACATCCTGAAATACCTGAAAAGGACTAAGGATATGTTTCTCGTTTATGGAGGTGACAAAGAGCTAATCGTAAGTGGTTATGTCGATGCGAGCTTTGACACTGATCCGGACGATTCTAAATCGCAAACCGGATACGTATTTACATTAAACGGTGGAGCTGTCAGTTGGTGCAGTTCTAAACAAAGCGTCGTGGCGGGATCTACGTGTGAAGCGGAATACATAGCTGCTTCGGAAGCAGCAAATGAAGGAGTCTGGATGAAGGAGTTCATATCCGATCTAGGTGTCATACCTAGTGCATCGGGTCCAATGAAAATCTTTTGTGACAATACTGGTGCAATTGCCTTGGCAAAGGAATCCAGATTTCACAAGAGAACCAAGCACATCAAGAGACGCTTCAATTCCATCCGGGATCTAGTCCAGGTGGGAGACATAGAGATTTGCAAGATACATATGGATCTGAATGTAGCAGATCCATTGACTAAGCCTCTTCCACGAGCAAAACATGATCAGCACCAAGGCTCCATGGGTGTTAGAATGATTACTGTATAATCTAGATTATTGACTCTAGTGCAAGTGGGAGACTGAAGGAAATATGCCCTAGAGGCAATAAGAAAGTTATTATTTATTTCCTTATATCATGATAAATGTTTATTATTCATGCTAGAATTGTATTAACCGGAAACATAATACATGTGTGAATACATAGACAAACAGAGTGTCACTAGTATGCCTCTACTAGACTAGCTCGTTAATCAAAGATGGTTATGTTTCCTAACCATGGACAAAGAGTTGTTATTTGATTAATGGGATCACATCATTAGGTGAATGATCTGATTGACATGACCCATTCCATTAGCTTAGCACCCGATCGTTTAGTATGTTGCTATTGCTTTCTTCATGACTTATACATGTTCCTATGACTATGAGATTATGCAACTCCCGTTTACCGGAGGAACACTTTGTGTGCTACCAAACGTCACAACATAACTGGGTGATTATAAAGGTGCTCTACAGGTGTCTCCAAAGGTACATGTTGGGTTGGCGTATTTCGAGATTAGGATTTGTCACTCCGATTGTCGGAGAGGTATCTGTGGGCCCTGTCGGTAATACACATCACATAAGCCTTGCAAGCATTGCAACTAATGAGTTAGTTGTGAGATGCTGTATTACGGAACGAGTAAAGAGACTTGCCGGTAACGAGATTGAACTAGGTATTGAGATACCGATGATTGAATCTCGGGCAAGTAACATACCGATGACAAAGGGAACACCGTATGTTGTTATGCGGTCCGACCGATAAAAGATCTTCGTAGAATATGTAGGAGCCAATATGAGCATCCAGGTTCCGCTATTGGTTATTGACCGGAGACGTGTCTCGGTCATGTCTACATTGTTCTCGAACCCGTAGGGTCCGCATGCTTAAGGTTTCGATGATAGTTATATTATGAGTTTATGAGTTTTGATGTACCGAAGGAGTTCGGAGTCCCGAATGGGATCGGGGACATGACGAGGAGTCTCGAAATGGTCGAGACATACAGATTGATATATTGAAAGCCTATATTTGGATATCGGAAGTGTTCCGGGTGAAATCGGGATTTTACCGGATTACCGGGAGGTTACCGGAACCCCCCGGGAGGTATATGGGCCTTAGTGGGCCTTAGTGGAAGAGAGGAGAGGTGGCCAGGGCTGGGCCGCGCGCCCCTCCCCCTAGTCCGAATAGGACAAGGAGAGGGGGGCGGCGCCCCCCCTTCCTTCTCTCTCTCCTCTTTCCCCCCTCCCGAATCCTATTCCATCTAGGAAAGGGGGGAATCCTACTCCCGGAGGGAGTAGGACTCCTCCTGGCGCGCCCTCTCCTGGCCGGCCGCACCCCCCCTTTGATCCTTTATATACGGAGGCAAGGGACACCCCTAGAGACACAAGTTGATCCACGTGATCATATTCTTAGCCGTGTGCGGTGCCCCCTTCCACCATAGTCCTCGATAATATTGTAACGGTGCTTAGGCAAAGCCCTGCGACGGTAGTACATCAAGATCGTCACCACGTCGTCGTGCTGACGGAACTCTTCCCCGGCACTTTGCTGGATCGGAGTCCGGGGATCGTCATCGAGCTGAACGTGTGCTAGAACTCGGAGGTGCCGTAGTTTCGGTGCTTGATCGGTCGGGCCGTGAAGACGTACGACTACATCAACCATGTTGTGCTAACGCTTCCGTTGTCGATCTACAAGGGTACATAGATTACACTCTCCCCTCTCATTGCTATGCATCACCATGATCTTGCGTGTGCGTAGGATTTTTTTTGAAATTACTACGTTACCCAACAGGTCGGTGTCGGGGCCTGTGAGCCAGCCAGCGAGGAGGCTGGTGTCAGGGCCGGCGATGTTGCCGGCGTCGAAGCCGGCGAGGTGGCCGGCGTCAAGGCGGCGGAAGAAGCGGCTGAGCCAGGAGCGCCCGACCCGGCGGTGCTCGAGTCGGGGACGGCGGGTGAAGGAGGGACGCTAGCTGCGCCGGGAGGGTCCGCCGAGGAGGCCGAGGGGGCCGGCGCCGGCGTGAGGGCGCGAGGACCGCCAAAGCCCGGAGGCGGTCCATGGGCCGAACGAGACCGTCCGCCTGACGGAGTCGCCGAAGAGCCGCCGGTGGCCGGCTGTAACACCCCGGATATGATTTTCCCAATATGTACTCCAACTCTTGCCATATCCGGCGTTAAGTTATTTTATTTTCTCGGGTTCGGGTTTTTGTCTCCGTGTGTTGTTGTCGTTGTCATGCATCTCATATCATGTCATCCTGTGCATTGCATTTGCATATGTGTTCATCTCATGCATTCGAGCATTTTCCCCGTTGTCCGTTTTGCATTCCGGCGCTTCGTTCTCCTCCGAAGGCCCAGCGCCGGCCCTCCCCGTCGCCCGACCGGCCCGACCGGCCTCCCGCACGCGCCGCCTCATCTTCCCGACTCCGCCGCCCAAGTCCGCCGACCGCCGCCCTGCTTCACCTCGTTGCCGGCCGCCGCGCCTCCTCGCCTCACTGCCCGACGCCGCCTGCCGCCGCCTCCCCGAGGCCTCGCCGCTGACGACGCGCCTCCTCCACGCCGGCCAAGGCCCCGACGAGCAGCGCCCCGCTCCGGCCACCCTCGCCCCGGCCTTCTTCCCCGACGAACTCCGGCAAGCTTCAAGTCCCTCTCCGGCGAACCTCGTAACCCGTGCGGCCAGATCTGGATCCGGATCCAAAACTCGGTTGACTTTTGCCTCAAACCCTAGATATTTTGCCCCTGTTCATCGTGTCGTAACTCCTCATCCGTAGCTCCGTTTTGGGCATATAGCATATCAAAATGTTCGTCTCAGAGAGCACATCATTTCATCTCATTGCATCATTTTCATTTTAGTTCATCTTGATGCCCGAAATGCTTTTAGAACAATGCTATTTGAGATAATTGTCAGATCTGCTGCTCCAAATAGATATTTGTCATTTTTGCCATGATTATTGTGTGCATGATATGCCCTGGAGTTCTACATGAGTTTTTATATATGTTTTGCCATCTATCCAGAGGTGCAACCCATGTATTTTTTTGATGTGTGTGGTGACTAGCACAAGCTTGCAAAGTGGAGCATTCGTTAATGCTGATTTCAGGGACTTAGCATTTCCACTAAGTCCTTGGTCTGTTTATCTCATTATGCCATATGTTCATGTTGTTTCCTAGTGATCTGTGCCTCTTTTGAGGATGATCAGTAAGGATGTTTTGTTAATCTTGTAGTTCTCTATCCATCCATGTCTTTGTTTGCAATTATAGAGCACCCTAGCTCGAGTCAATCGAGCTCTGCTTTTTGTCATTTCGTGAATCTGGGCAGATTGTCTACTTGTTAGCGATTTTGCTGGGGATGTTGTACTTGATCCGTGCATGCTATGTTATTGTTCTTGCCATGTCTAGCTTGTACTTTGTGTATTCTTGATGGGTGTATGCTTAGATTGTCATGACTTGCTCTGTAGTGAGTGCATCGAGCTCGTAAACATGCCTAATTGATATTTGTTTCAGCATGCTCCAGTTTTCACCAAGTCTGAGAACTGATTATGTTTTTGCCATGTTCACATGCTTGCAAATGTATTTTTTGATCTCTTTTGGCTCAAGGTCAATAAGGGACTTTTGTTAAGCTCTTTGAGTAGATCCATGCCATGCTTTACTTTGCCATGTTCAGGTCCTGTAGCATATAGTTTTCATGCTCCAAAGTGTGCTACCTGATCTGAAATTCCAGACAAGTGTTAATTTCACTAAGTCTGAAATCTGTTTACCAAATGCATTTTTGCCATGTTTGTTTGAACCTGTTAATGGATGAATTGGCTGTAGCTCAGTGCTAGTCTTTTGTTAAGCATCATGAATGGATCTCTGCCATGTATTTTGATGCCATGTTTGGGTGCTGTAGCATGTTCATCTTGTTGCATTTAGATGGCTACTTGCTGTAAATCGCAGAACGTGGTCATATTTGAATTGCTTGCCATTTCCCAACCGTAACTCCAATTCCGGCGTTCTTTATATCATTTTCAAGCGATTTCATCTCATCTTTGGAGTGGCACACTTGGATTTCCAAGTTGAGGCCAGGTTCTTTCTTTCCTTGTCAAATCTTGCATATGCATCACATATTTCATCCCGCATAGCATACCATCTTCGCATCATGTTGTTTGAGTTTGCACGTGGTTGATTGTGCTCCATTTGCTTGTTTGCCTTGTTTGGGTAGAGCCGAGAGACGAGTTCGCTAATGAGGAGCCCGTTGAGTTTTCTTTTGAGGATCCAGTCAACTCTGACAACTTTGCAGGCAAGATGATCATTCCCTCGAAATCACTACTATCTTTGCTTTGCTAGATGCTCGCTCTTTTGCTATGCCTATGCTACGATGCCTACCACTTGCTTATCATGCATCCCAAATTGCCATGTCAAACCTCTAACCCACCATGTCCTAGCAAACCGTTGATTGGCTATGTTACCGCTTTGCTCAGCCCCTCTTATAGCGTTGTTAGTTGCATGTGAAGATTGGAGGCCGTTCCTTGTTGGAACATTATTTACTTGTTGGGATACCATTATATTGCCTTGTTATCTTAATGCATCTATACACTTGGTAAAGGATGGAAGGCTCGGCCTCTCGCCTTGTGTTTTGTTCCACTCTTGCCGCCCTAGTTTCCGTCATATCGGTGTTATGTTCCCGGATTTTGCGTTCCTTACGCGGTTGGGTTATAATGGGAACCCCTTGATAGTTCGCCTTGATTAAAGCTTTTCCAGCAATGCCCAACCTTGATTGTACCATTTGCCACCTAGCCTCTTTTTCCCTTGGGTTTCTGGAGCCCGAGGGTCATCTTATTTAAACTCCCCCGGGCCAGTGCTCCTCTGAGTGTTGGTCCGAACCAGGCAGCCTGCGGGGCCACCTCGGGGAAACTCGAGGGCTGGTTTTACTCGTAGCTTGACCTATCTGAGTGTGCCCTGAGAACGAGATATGTGCAGCTCCTATCGGGATTTGTCGGCACATTCGGGCGGTGTTGCTGGATTTGTTTTAACTTGTCGAAGTGTTTTGTAGAACCGGGATACCGAGTCTGATCGGAATGTCTTGGGAGGAGGTCTATTCCTTCGTTGACCGTAAGAGCTTGTCATGGTCTATGTTTGGACTCCCCTGCAGGGATTTGAACTTTCGAAAGCCGTGCCCGCGGTTATGGGCAGATGGGAATTTGTTAATGTCCGGTTGTAGACAACTTGAACCTTAACTTAATTAAAATGAATCAACAGTGTGAGTTACCGTGATGGTCTCTTCTCGGCGGAGTCCGGGAAGTGAACACGGTGTTGGTGTAATGCTTGCCGCAGGATGTTCTCTAGTTATTCGTTCACGCTTTGCCTCCTCTTCTCGCTCTCTTTTGCGAACAGGTTAGCCACCATATATGTTAGTCGCTTGCTGCAGCTCCACATAACTTCCTTGCCTTACCTATTTAGCTTAAATAGTCTTGCTCGTGAGGGTGCGAGATTGCTGAGTCCCTGTGGCTCACAGATTACTTCCAAACCAGATGCAGGGCCTGATGACTCCGTTCCAGATGACACGCTCGAGCTTAGGTGGGAGTTCGATGAGGACTCATGCCGTTACTACGTGTCTTTCCCTGATGATCAATAGTGGTGCCCAGTTGGGGTGATCGGGACCGTGTCGCATGTTGGGTTATCTTTTATTTTGGCGCCGTAGTCGGGCCATGAGTGTTTGATTGATGTAATGCTATTTATGTAGTTTGATTGACGTGGCGAGTGTAAGCCAACTATGTGTCTCCCCTTTTATTATCTATATTACGTTGGATGTTGTGATGATTGCCTAACTTGTGACATTGCTTTCAATGCGGTTATGCCTCCAAGTCGTGCCTCGACACATGGGAGATATAGCCGCATCGAGGGCGTTACAAGTTGGTAATCAGAGCCTTCCCCGACCTTAGGAGCCCCATTGCTTGATCGTTTTTAGCGGCCGAGTTGTGTCTAGAAAAAATTGTTTTGAGTCATTTAGGAATTATATATCGGAGAGTTTAGGAATTATTTTTACTCCCCAGTCTCCTCATCGCTCTGGTAAGGCATGCTGACGTAGAGTTTTGACTCTTCTCTTCTCAAATTTCACTAAAAAAATTTTAGGATCACGCGGGTATCTTGGAATCGTTCCGATGGTTTTGTGACGAGAACATTGTTCTTGGTGCCTCCTGTCTTTAGGGGTTGTGGCAGTGTCCCGGGAAGTTGAGCTCCGAGGTGTTGTCATCACAATTTTATCGTTGCAGTTCTGGAATACCTGAGTTTAGTACGCCGACATCGAAAATCTCTTTTATGCAGTTCGTTGGTGAGATAACCTCGACGCCACCCAGTACTGGGGCGGGAGTTCAGGAGTATCGCCATAACTTGTATAACGGATGCTTTTCGAAGGTTGAGGTAGATGGTTTCTGAAGTTTTTCTTGGTTATGTGTTGAAGGATGGATACAGCTGGATGTAGGATTTGCTAGATTTGGGTGAGATATTATGCTTCCCCTGTATCCCCAACACCTGATTGCATAACCGAAAAGGTTCGGGAGTTTCATAGGTGGGAATTCAAGTAGCTCTAGTTCTTCTTCCACGGATATTTGGTTTGAGATTGGGATTTCTTACCGAGTATTCGTTCTTGATTCGTACCTTGTTGATTTATTCCTCTACCTAAATTCTAAGTGGCTTCTCAATTTATGGATACGTGACCATTTCAAGTGGAATGCATTCGTTCTTATGTTCGGATGTGAAGACTATATGTTGCAATTTCATCCCATTTGATTCAGCATCATTTTATCTGTCAATGTGCTAAAGGTTGTCACCCTCTTCAGGATGGCTCCCGCTAAGAGCACCAATCAGAATCAGAATCAGGATCCGCCACCACCTCCACCTCCTCCGGAGGCATGGCAAGCTGTGATGGCCGCAACCAATGCAAACACACAGTTGATCATGCATATTCTTCAAGAGCGCAATCAAGCGAACCAAGGCAACCAAGGCAACAATCAGAATCACTTTGCTACACTCAACCAGTTCCTTGCTAATGGGCCAAACACTTTCAGCAATTGTGTTGAGGCAACTGATGCTAACGATTGGCTCGTGGATATGTGCAAGCATTTCGAGTGTAGTAACGTCAGGCCTGAGGACTTTGTCAAGTTCGCTTCCTTCCAACTCAAAGACCAAGCTGCAGAATGGTTCCAGCAGTACAAGGATTCCAGAGGAGGCCGTGTGATTACCTGGGATGAATTCCGTCAAGACTTCAAAGCTCATCATATTCCTCAGAGCGTGGTTGAGAGCAAGTGTGAGGAATTCCGCAACCTGAAGCAAGGCTCTTTGTCTGTCTATGACTACAACTAGTTGTTTCAGAAGCTCGCCCGCTTTGCTAAGCAAGACGTCCCCGACGAGAAGAGCATGATATACCAGTTCAGGGGTGGTCTCAGAGAAGAAATTCAGCTAGCTCTTGTTCTCTTTGAGCCCTTGAGATACGATGAGTTCTACAACATGGCATTGAAGCAAGAGGCCGCTTAACTGAGGTGTGATGCTTCCAAGAAGCGAGTCAGAGATGCTACTCCTTCTTCCTCTACTCAAGTGGCCAAGCAGCAGAAGTTTTGGCTTCCTCCTCCTCCGTTCCGTCAGCCGTACCAGCAGAAGAGCAAAGGTGGCAGTGGATCTTCCCACCCACCCAACCCTGGCTTTCAGAACAAGACTTCGTCTCAAGCTCCAAGATCGAGTGCTCCGTATCACCGTCTGCTTTCAGAAGTCACGTGCAACAAGTGCCAACAGAAGGGTCACTATGCCAACAAATGCTTCAATCAGAGGCGTCTCCCTCCTCCTCCTCCCGTGAGATCAGCAAGTACAGCTGTGGTCAAGCATAACCCCAAGCACGTCAAGGTCAACTTGATGAATGCAGCTTAAGTAGAGGACTCGTCGGATGTCATCATGGGTAACCTTCCTGTTAACGATATTCCTGCAAGACTTCTTTTTGACACTGGTGCATCGCATTGTTTCATGTCAAAGCCATTTTTACCAAGCATGAACTCGTTTCTTCTCATTTGGGTAACAAATGGATATTGTTTCTCCTGGCAAACGTTTGAGTGCAAGTCTGGAGGTGCCAGATGTTACTATCACCTTGGGCGACTACAAGTTCCATTCTTCCCCAATGGTTCTTGGTGACTCAGACATTGATCTTATTCTCGGAATGGATTGGCTTTCTAAGCACAAGGCTCAGCTTGATTGTGCAGCCAGGCAGATTCAATTGACTCATTCGTCTGAGGATGTAATTGTCTTTGCCGCTCGTGATACCATCCGTCTGTTTTCTCTCAATGAGAAGGGTGAACTGGATGCTATCTCACAAATTCCAGTCGTTTGCGAATATCAAGACGTCTTTCCAGAAGAGCTTCCAGGAATGCCTCCGCACCGGCCAGTTGAATTCGTCATCGATCTGGTACGGAACCAGTGTGCAAGCGTCCTTACAAGCTCGGACCTGAAGAGTTGAAGGAGCTGAAGAAGCAACTCGATGTTCAAGAGAGAATGGGTCTCATCCGGCCTAGTTCTTCTCCGTGGGGTTGTGGTGTTCTTTTTGTGAAGAAGAAGGATGGAACGTCAAGAGAGAATTGTGCTCTGTTTGCTTGTTTGCCTTGTTTGGGTAGAGCCGGGAGACGAGTTTGCTAACGAGGAGCCCGTTGAGTTTGCTTTCGAGGATCCAGTCAACTCTGACAACTTTGCAGGCAAGATGATCATTCCCTCGAAATCACTACTATCTTTGCTTTGCTAGATGCTCGCTCTTTTGTTATGCCTATGCTACGATGCCTACCACTTGCTTATCATGCATCCCAAATTGCCATGTCAAACCTCTAACCCACCATGTCCTAGCAAACCGTTGATTGGCTATGTTACCGCTTTGCTCAGCCCCTCTTATAGCGTTGTTAGTTGCAGGTGAAGATTGGAGGCCGTTCCTTGTTGGAACATTATTTACTTTTTGGGATACCATTATATTGCCTTGTTATCTTAATGCATCTATATACTTGGTAAAGGGTGGAAGGCTCGGCCTCTCGCCTTGTGTTTTGTTCCACTCTTTCCGCCCTAGTTTCCGTCATATCGGTGTTATGTTCCCGGATTTTGCGTTCCTTACGCGGTT
Source organism: Triticum aestivum (assembly GCF_018294505.1). Lineage (NCBI taxonomy): Eukaryota > Viridiplantae > Streptophyta > Magnoliopsida > Poales > Poaceae > Triticum > Triticum aestivum. The sequence continues at coordinate 62,033,748 of NC_057794.1, read as the reverse complement.
GGGTTATAATGGGAACCCCTTGATAGTTTGCCTTGATTAAAGCTTTTCCAGCAATGCCCAACCTTGGTTTTACCATTTGCCACCTAGCCTATTTTTCCCTTGGGGTTCAGGAGCCCGAGGGTCATCTTATTTAAACCCCCCCGGGCCAGTGCTCCTCTGAGTGTTGGTCCGAACCAGGCAGCCTGCGGGGCCACCTCGGGGAAACTCGAGGGCTGGTTTTACTCGTAGCTTGACCTATCTGAGTGTGCCCTGAGAACGAGATATGTGCAGCTCCTATCGGGATTTGTCGGCACATTCGGGCGGTGTTGCTGGATTTGTTTTAACTTGTCGAAGTGTCTTGTAGAACAGGGATACCGAGTCTGATCGTAATGTCTCGGGAGGAGGTCTATTCCTTTGTTGACCGTGAGAGCTTGTCATGGGCTAAGTTGGGACTCCCCTGCAGGGATTTGAACTTTCAAAAGCCGTGCCCGCGGTTATGGGCAGATGGGAATTTGTTAATGTCCGGTTGTAGACAACTTGAACCTTAACTTAATTAAAATGAATCAACAGTGTGAGTTACCGTGATGGTCTCTTCTTGGCGGAGTCCGGGAAGTGAACACGATGTTGGAGTAATGCTTGCCGCAGGATGTTCTCTAATTATTCGTTCGCGCTTTGCCTCCTCTTCTCGCTCTCTTTTGCGAACAGATTAGCCACCATATATGCTAGTCGCTTGCTGCAGCTCCACATAATTTCCTTGCCTTACCTATTTAGCTTAAATAGTCTTGATCGCGAGGGTGCGAGATTGCTGAGTCCCTGTGGCTCATAGATTACTTCCAAACCAGATGCAGGGCCTGATGACTCCGTTCCAGATGACGCGCTCGAGCTCAAGTGGGAGTTCGACGAGGACTCACGCCGTTACTACGTGTCTTTCCCTGATGATCAGTAGTGGTTCCTAGTTGGGGTGATCGCGACCGTGTCGCATGTTGGGTTATCTTTTATTTTGGCGCCGTAGTCGGGCCATGAGTGTTTGATTGATGTAATGCTATTTATGTAATTTGATTGATGTGGCGAGTGTAAGCCAACTATGTATCTCCCCTTTTATTATCTATATTACATGGGATGTTGTGATGATTGCCTAACTTGCGACATTGCTTTCAATGCGGTTATGCCTCTAAGTCGTGCCTCAACACGTGGGAGATATAGCCGCATCAAGGGCATTACACCGGCGGTGACGAGGCGACAGGAGGTACCTGCTGCTGAAACGGAAACACCATCTCATCAAAGTAAACGTGTCAGGAGGTGAAAACACGATGGGAAACGGGATCATAGCAGCGGTAGCCCTTAGTGTTAGGTGGGTAGCCGAGAAAGATGCAGGCGACGGAGCGGGGTGCAAGCTTATGAGGCGCAGTAGTGGCGATGCGAGGGTAGCAAAGGCAGCCGAAGATGCGAAGTCCATCATAAGAGGGGGGTGCACCGAAGAGAAGATGATGAGGTGTAAAGTTCCCGCGAGTACGACATGGGCGGATGTTGATGAGGAGAGACACGGTGGCGAGAGCGTCAGGCCATGTGTGGTGTTCGGGCAAGTGAGACGAAAAATTGTGCCATGTGTGGTGAGAAGATTACGAACATCGAGGTTGTCAAACCCCTTCCCGTTGTCTGTCTGCAACGCGAGAATGGGACGACCAAACTGCATGAGAACATAGGAGTAGAATGCGGCGAGATTGGATATAACATCCTGAAAGATCGTGGGTGTCGCCTAGAGGGGGGGTGAATAGGCGTTTTAAAATAATTACGGTTTAGGCTTGAACAAATGCGGAAAAAACCTAGCGGTTAATTTGTCAAGCACAAAACCTACAACAACTAGGCTCACCTATGTGCACCAACAACTTATGCTAAGCAAGATAGACTACTAGGTGATAGCAAGATATATGATAAGAAACAATGTGGCTATCACAAAGTAAAGTGCATAAGTAAATAGCTCGGGTAAGAGCTAACCGAGGCACGCGGAGACGATGATGTATCCCGAAGTTCACACCCTTGCGGATGCTAATCTCCGTTTGGAGCGGTGTGGAGGCACAATGCTCCCCAAGAAGCCACTAGGGCCACCGTAATCTCCTCTTGCCCTCGCACAATGCAAGATGTCGTGATTCCACTAAGGGACCCTTGAGGGCGGTCACCGAACCCGTACAAATGGCAACCCTTGGGGGCGGTCACCGAACCCGTACACTTTGGCAACCCTTGGGGGCGGTCACCGGAACCCGTCAAATTGCTCGAGGCGATCTCCACAACCTAATTGGAGACCCCGACGCTTGCCGGAGCTTTACACCACAATGATTGAGCTCCGAACACCAACAACCGTCTAGGGCGCCCAAGCACCCAAGAGGAACAAGCTCAAGGGTACCAAGCACCCAAGAGTAATAAGCTTCTCAACTTGTAACTTCCACGTATCACCGTGGAGAACTCAAACCGATGCACCAAATGCAATGGCAAGGGCACACGGAGTGCCCAAGTCCTTCTCTCTCAAATCCCACCGAAGCAACTAATGCTAGGGAGGAAAATGAGAGGAAGAACAAGAAAGAGAACACAAAGAACTCCAAGATCTAGATCCAAGGGGTTCCCTTCACATAGAGGAGAAAGTGATGGGTGGAAATGTGGATCTAGATCTCCTCTCTCTTTTCCCTCAAAAACTAGCAAGAAACCATGGAGGGATTGAGAGTTAGCAAGCTCGAAGAAGGTCAAAAATGGGGGAAGAACACGAGCTCCGAGGATGAGGTTCATTGGGGAAGAAGACCCCCTTTTATAGGTGGGAAAAAATCCAACCGTTACCCACCAACCAGCCCGCGGCCAGCGGTACTACCGCAAGGCCGCGCGGTACTACTGCTTGCATCCAAGCGGTACTACTGCACGGCTGTGCGGTACTACCGTACCGACCCACGGTACTGCCGCAACCCTAGCACAGAACTGATAAACAGACGCACAGGAGCTGGGGGCGGAACTTCTGCACGCGCGGTACTACCGCGCCCCCCATGCGGTACTACCGCGAGGCAAAAGTCCCAGCCAGGGGAAAAGGGAAACTTCCGTGCCTACTTCCGCAAAGAAAGGGAAGTAGCAAAAACCCGACACAGTAGTACTGCCGAGGGGCGGTACTACTGCCTGACCGCATAGCGCGGTACTACCGCACGGCGAAAGCGGTACTACCGCGGTACGTGCGGATGTAAAAAATTACATCCGCTCCTACTACCGCAAAGGGGCGGCACTAGCCTGGTGGGCAGCGGTAGTGCGGCTCCAGGGGAGCGATACTACCGTGGGCACCTGTGGTACTACCGTGCCATTGCACGGTACTACCGCTTTCCTGGGAGCAGTACTACCGCAATCAACAACGACAGCCACACAAGGGAGACAAGAAAACGGAGGAAGCTCCAAGGAAGAAGGAGGGGAAAAGAAGGAGACGTGTACGTGATGAATCCACCCAAACCTTTCCAACGCGGACCCTGACAAAACCACACTCAAGAGAACAAGAACTGCCATAACTTCTGCATATGAGCTCCGAATTGAGCAAACTCAAGCTTGTTGGAAACAAGACGACGAGTAGCATCAAAACAACGAAAACATCATAGAGTATGCCAACAAATAGAGGAGTGAAACCTCCAACCGGCAAAACCTCCAACAACGAAAACATCATAGAGTATGCAAGCGAACTCCGTTTTCGATGAACTCAAGCTTGTCATCAAGATGACCAAAAACTCTAAGACTCTCAAAGAGAACCAAACAAGAACCAAGAAAGATGATGCAAGGATGCAATGGTTTGAGCTCTCAGAGAACGATACGATCAAGCTACTCATCGAGAGCCCCCCTTGATAGTACGACAATCGATCCTATAACCCAGTCTCCCAACTACCATCATGAGACCGGTAAAATAGAAAACCTATCAAGGGCAAACCTTTGCCTTGCACATGGTCCACTTGAGCTAGATGAAGACGATCTTGACTCCCTCAAGTTGGACCACCTTTCTTGATTGGGTTGACTTGATGAAGACTAGTTGATTGCTCCCCCATACTCCACTATGGGTGAGCCACTCTTCCACACATCTTCACAAGTCCATTGTCACCACAAAGGACGGCAAGCTTCAAGCATTTGATCTCTTCGTGATGCTCCACTTGAACTTGCACACCGCAACCTAACCCCACAAAGAACCCTCACGAAGACCATGGGTTAGTACACGAAGCGTAATTGACAATGCTTACCATACCATGGGATCACTTGATCCCTCTCGGTACATCTTCTACGCTTTGTGGGTTGGTCAACTTGATTCACTCTTTGACTTAGTCTTGATCAACCTCTCACAAGACCAATCTTTAGGTAATCCCTTGAATAGCACCTTGGTCGACACAAACTCTCCTTGAAACCAACACATGTACTCCAAGAAAAGCCTATGGACAAAAACCTTCAAATATAACTCAAGGCAACCATTAGTCCATAGAGATTGTCATCAATTACCAAAACCAAACATGGGGGCACCGCATGTTCTTTCACATCCGACTTGCGGCGCAACAGGAAGGTCCACACATAATGCAAAAAATCATCAAGTATGACAAAATAATAAAGAAAGCCCGTATTACTGGCAATAGGAGAGTTCCAAACATCACTATGAATTAACTCAAATGGGTACGATGCAACAAAAGAAGAAGCCCTAAACGGAAGGCGAGCATGTTTGCCGAGGCAACATGCATGACACGAGTGATCCTCGTTCTTATTACACGTGAAAGAAAAACTCCGAAGTATGTGACGAAGAGTGGCAGGATTAGGATGACCCAAGCAAGCATGCCAAAGATCCACTTCGGTGGCGAGAGCGACAGGGGCGGCGGAAGTGGTGGAGGTGGCGGAGTGAACCAGGTAGAGCTCGTCGGGGCTGTCACATCAGTGGAGCACCATCCGTGTGCGAGCGTCCTTAACAGAAAAACTGCATGCGTCAAATTCAACGGTAACTGGATTTTCACGTGTAAGAGGACGAACAGAAACAAGATTTTTGATAAGTTCAGGAGAAACTAGGACATTAGACATGGATATTCGAGTGGAGTTAGACGGAAAATATGCGTGACCTATATGGGTGACAGGGAGAGAGGAGCCGTCATCGACGGTGATGCGGTTGGAAGTATGGATAAGATAGGAGGTGTGGAGGTTACCGGGATAGGCCGACATGTGGGCGGTGGCTCCGGTGTCCATGTACCAGTCGCCGCCACCGGTGTAGCTGGACGGGGAGGGAGCAGTGTGAAGAGCCGCCAGAAGGGCCGGGTCCCACGGTGCCGGCGGGAGAGGTGGCGCGACCGTCAGGGGCAGCAACGACGGCCCACCTGGCTGCGGCTGCTGGCCGTAGGGCGCCGCGTAGGGTGCGACATAGAACGCCTGGTGCAGCTGTGGCCGGGCGCCGAGAATGCCTGGGGCAGGGGCCCGAGGAACCGGCATGGAATAGGCGTGCACAACGCCGGTCCATGGGTTCTAGTCGGCGTACCACGGGGCCGGTTGATAAGCCTGCTGCGCTGGGCGGGGTGCTCCTCCCTGAGCGCCTGCGCCCTTGCTTGCGGCCACCACGACGACTGCCGCGATGACCCCCCATTGGCTGCCGGCTGGGGCGGTGGGAAGGGGTCGGCCGGGGCGGGCGGGAAACCTGGCGGGAAGGCGGGCGCCGCCGGCTATGGCGGCGTCGGGCGCGACGGTGGCGGGGCTGGACCCCCGCGGGTGCCAGCGACGAGGGCGGTGTGGGTCGCGCGAGTCCGCGCCACCCGCATCCGGCGCTCCTCCAACTTGAGGTACGCGACCACCTTAGCGAAGGTAGGCTCCAGGATGAGGGTGAGGTTGGAGGCGGCGTTCCCAAAATCCTCGTTGAGGCTGCCGGAGAGGGTGCTGATGAGGAGCTCGTCGCTGATCTTCTCCCCGAGATCACGGAGCTCATCGGCGAGCTTCTTGAGGCGCATGCAAAAATCATCGATGGATGAGTCAAGTTGCTGGCACCTGTAAAACTCACCATAGAGCAGGACCTTGCGATGCAGCCGGTTGTCGGTGAAGAGGCCCTTGAGCTTGGTCCAGACCGCGTGTGCGTCGTCGTCGTCATCCACCACGGTGTGGAAGAGGTCGGTGGAGATGGTGAGGTAGAACCAGCGGATGATGGTGGCGTCGAGAATCATCCACTCCTCGTCATGGATCATGAGGGCCGAGTCCACGGTGCCGTCAACGTGACCATGAAGGAGGTACTTGCAAAACACCAGCGAAAAATACCGCTTCCAAGCGGAGTAGGAGGCGGTGGATTGATCAAGTTTCACCGGGACGCGCTCGTGGAGGTTGAGGTCGCAGACGAGAGTGACATCGGGACCGGCGAACGGGTTAGAGACAGTGGAGGAGGAGGAACTCATGACTAAGGGTAGGGTTGCGAGGAGCGACGCAGCGCGGGCAGTGCAGAAAGAGACGCGGCATGGGGATGCGTGTGATGCGGTGCGGCGTGACAGGGATGAAGCGGCGGTGCAGGTGCGGCCTGGCGATGGCTTTTGGCGAGAGTAGCGGTGCGGGACGAAGCAGCGGGACTAGCGGCTGGAGCAAGGCGGGCGGGACTAGCGGCTAGAGCGAGGGACTAGCGGCTTGGAGCGAGGGAGCAGGTCAGAAGCGGCGTGGCGATGGAGCTAGCTAGCTAGCGGCAGGCGGCTGGAGCGATGGAGCAGGCAACGCGGGATGGTGCGGCAGCGGTGATTAGGAGCGGAAGCGAAGCGGCGGCGGTGGCTAGAAGCATTGCAGCGGCGGCGGCTTAGGGTTTAGGATCGTGCTGCTCTGATACAATGTAGAAGGACAAGATATGGGCTGTGCAATCTCGACGTATTGATCGGTGCACCAGGCACGTATATATAAGTACAGAGGTGGGCCACAACCTCAACTATACAAAGGAAACAGGAGGTGGGCCCTACACACAAATATACACGTACACAATATACTCAAGAACAGCAACGACGACAAGTGCTGCAACTAGGACGGACACAAGTGCTGGAGACCCCGCGGCGGACGGCGTTCAAGATCTCGACTAGTTTTCTTTCGCTGCAATGAAGTGTACTTTTTGTTGGAACCAACTTCAAATTTTGCTACCAAGTATTTGCATTTTTGTTTGGAGTGAACCAATTTTTGTGCTTTCATGCTTCTTCCCTTGCTGGAACCGGTGTGTTTTTTGCTACAACTGTCTTCAATTTTTGGTGGAACTAATATTTTGTTTGCTTCCATGTCATTTCTTGATGGAACCATTGTATCACTTTTGCTACAAACGTTTTGATATTTTGCTACTACCGCCGTGTTGATTTGTTACATCCATTTTTTCATGAGGTTACGGAGACCCACAACGATGAGGTTACGGAAACTGCCCAATATGCTTCCACCGGATTTGGTTTTTTGCTGGAACCCGCTCCAAAAGATGTTGCAACCTACAGTAGTGCGGTCGGCGTCCATGGTGTGACGAGCTACAACTGAGGGTCTGCGACAATTTTTGTTACAACCGTCATCGGCGTTTGCTACAACCAATAACTTTTTTGCTGGAACTATGTTTATATTTTGCTACCACATAATTTTTGATCTTTTGCTGGAATCAGTGCCAAATTGTTGCATTTTTTGGTATCACACCCTTTTTGATTTGCTGGAACCGGCTCCATTTTTGGTACTAAGAGTGTTTCTGAGTTTGCTGGAACCATCTCTATTTTTGCTACCACGGCCAACCATGGCGGCGTCGCCATTGATTTTGTTGGGGGCAAGGGGGGAGGGGGCGGGGAGGGAGGGAGCGAGGATGGGCAACACCGGCAAGGGGCGCGCGGGAGGCTACTGTCGACGACAGGGGAGGGGGCGCATGCTGCGGCGACGAGCATTGGCGGCAAGGCAAGCCGGAGGGGAACTTCGATCTGTCAGCGGGAGGGCGCGGGGCATGGCCTTGCCCGATGCGAGCGGATGATGTTTTTTTGTTTCCTGCGGCGAAGGAAAAAGTATTGTCGGATCCAATCGAGCGGAAGTGGATGCATGTATCGAGCGGCTAGGAGCGGACCGGCCGAAAGTATTCGGCCGGTGTGCCGGCACCTAGTGGTCACCTTATCGTTCGCCCATGTCATTTTAGGTCTGCACGGACAAAAACGACAGTCGAACGCAAAAATCCATTTTTATTTTGCGCCCGGTTCGTTTTGGACCCAAATGTGTCTTAAATTTGTTTGCTTTGTCTGCGTGGACTCATTTTCGTTTCAAATTTGAGACACATTTGGGTCCAAAGCGGACACAAAGTGGACGTTTTCGGCGTCTCTCTCGTCTGCCTCTGTCCGCTACCGATCCCGCGTGGCCCACCTGCCATTCACTCACAGAAGACTTTTTCTCTCTTCTCTCTCTCATGCCGAGCCATGGCACAGGTGCTGCCACGCCGTCATGATCACTCTGCTCGGACGCTGCCGTGCTGCCGCGCTCGCCCTGCCGTGGGCAGTACAAGCATCCAAGCAAGCTAGCTAGCTTAGTTGCATGGATGCCGGCCTGTGCATGGTGCCCCACGCTAGCTAGCTAGCGTCGATGCATTGTGGGCGCCGGCTCGTGGCGGCGCTCGAGCCACTCGCATGCCATTCTGCACCTCCACCATGCCTCAGAAGCTCGCGCGCATGCCTCGGCCACGTCGTCGCTCGCGTCTGACCCGGCCTCGCCCTGCCATGCAGCCGCAGGAGCTCGCCATGGCCTCGTCCCGCCATGCAGAGAGGCCACCTCCGTCGCTCACACGCTCATTCCGGACTCACCCCGCACGCAGCGGCAGTAGCTCGCGTGTACGGCCCGGCTTCGCCCCACCCCGCAGCAGGAGGAGCTCGCGCGCCCGGCACGGCTGCGCCCTACCACGCAGCAGGAGGAGCTCGCTGATACGTCCATTTTTCATCATGCTTTTATATTGATATTTAGTGTATTATGAGTTGTTATTACACATTATATCACAATACTTATGCCTATTCTCTCTTATTTTACAAGGTTTACATGAAGAGGGAAAATGCCGGCAGCTGGAATTCTGGATTGGAAAATGAGCAAATATTAGAGACCTATTCTGCACAACTCCAAAAGTCCTGAAACTTCATGGATCTTATTTTTGGAATATATAAAAAAATATTGGGCGAAGAAAGAACCAGAGGGGGGCCACTAGCCAGCCACAAGGGTGGAGGGCACCCCCCCGACCTTGTGCCCCCTGGCAGGCCTCCGGTGCCCATCTTTGGCTATATGGTGTGTTTTGACCTGGAAAAAAAATCAAGAGGAAGCTTTCGGGATGAAGTGCCACCGTCTCGAGGCGGAACCTGGGCAGAACCAATTTAGGGCTCCGGCGGAGCTGTTTTGCCGGGGAAACATCCCTCCAGGAGGGGGAAATCATCACCATCGTCATCACCAACGATCGTCTCATCGAGAGGGGGTCAATCTCCATCAACATGTTCACCAACACCATATCCTCTCAAACCCTAGTTCATCTCTTATATTCGACCTTGGTCCCAAAACCTCAGATTGGTACCTCTGTGTTGCTAGTAGTGTTGATTACTCCTTGTGGTTGATGCTAGTTGGTTTATTTGGTGGAAGATTATATTTTCAGATCCTTAATGATAATTAATACTCCTCTGATTATGATTATGAATATGCTTTGTGAGTAGTTACGTTTGTTCCTGAGGACATGAGAGAAGTCTTGTTATAAGTAGTCATGTGAATTTGGTATTCGTTTGATATTTTGATGAGATGTATGTTGTCTCTCCTCTAGTGGTGTTATGTGAACATCGACTATACGACACTTCACCACTATTTGGGCCTAGGGGAAGGCATTGGGAAGCACTAAGTAGATGGTGGGTTGCTAGAGTGACAGAAGCTTAAACCCTAGTTTATGAGGTGCTTCGTAAGGGGCTGATTTGGATCCATATGTTTCATTTTACAGTTAGGTTTACCTTAATTCTTCTTTCGTAGTTGCGTATGCTTGCGAGAGGGGTTAATCATAAGTGGGATGCTTGTCCAAGGAAGGGCAGCACCCAAGCACCGGTCCACCCACATATCAAATTATCAAAATAACGAACGTGAATCATATGAGCATGATGAAAACTAGCTTGACAACAATTTTCATGTGTCCTCTGGAGCGCTTTGCTTAATATAAGAGTTTGTCCAGGCTTGTCCTTTGCTACAAAAAAGATTGAGCCACCTTGCTGCACCTTGTTTACTTTATTTACTTGCTACCCGTTACAATTTACCCTATCACAAAACTATTTGTTACCGATAATTTCAGTGCTTGCAGAGAATACCTTGCTGAAAACCGCTTGTCATTTCCTTCTGCTCCTTGTTGGGTTTGACGCTCTTACTTATCGAAAGGACTACGATAGATCCCCTATACTTGTGGGTCATCAAGACTCTTTTCTTGCGCCGTTTCCGGGGAGTGAAGCATCTTTGGTAAGTGTAATTTGGTAAGGAAACATTTATATAGTGTGCTGAAATTTACTGTCACTTGTTACTATGGAAAATAATCCTTTGAGGGGTTTGTTCGGGGTATCTTTGAAGGAAATATGCCCTAGAGGCAATAATAAAGTTGTTATTTATATTTCCTTATATCATGATAAATGTTTATTATTCATGCTAGAATTGTATTAACCGGAAACTTAGTACATGTGTGAATATATAGACAAAGAGAGTGTCGCTAGTATGCCTCTACTTGACTAGCTCATTGAATCAAAGATGGTTAAGTTTCCTAGCCATAGACATGAGTTGTCATTTGATTAATGGGATCACAACATTAGAGAATGATGTGATTGACTTGACCCATTCCATTAGCTTAGCATTCGATCGTTTAGTATATTGCTATTGCTTTCTTCATGACTTATACATGTTCCTATGACTATGAGATTATGCAACTCCCGAATACCGGAGGAACACTTTGTGTGCTACCTAACATCACAACGTAACTGGGTGATTATAAAGGTGCTCTACAGGTGTCTCCGATGGTACTTGTTGGGTTGGCATAGATCAAGATTAGGATTTGTCACTCCGATTGTCGGAGAGGTATCTCTGGGCCCTCTCGGTAATGCACATTACTTTAAGCCTTGCAAGCAATGCAACTAATGAGTTAGTTGCGGGATGATGTATTATGGAATGAGTAAAGAGACTTGCCGGTAACGAGATTGAACTAGGTATTGAGATACCAACGATCGAATCTCGGGCAAGTAACATACCGATGACAAAGGGAACAACGTATGTTGTTATGCGATTTGACCGATAAAGATCTTCGTAGAATATGTAGGAGCCAATATAAGCATCCAGGTTCAGCTATTGGTTATTGACCGGAGATGAGTCTTGGTCATGTCTACATAGTTCTCGAACCCGTAGGGTCCGCACGCTTAACGTTCGGTGACGATCGGTAATATGAGTTTATGTGTTTTGATGTAACTAAGGTAGTTCGGAGTCCCGGATGAGATCGGGGACATGACGAGGAGTCTCGAAATGGTCGAGACATAAAGATCGATATATTGGACGACTATATTCGGACATCGGAATGGTTCCGAGTGATTCGGATATTTTTTGGAGTACCGGAGAGTTACGGGAATTCGTCGGGGAGTATATGGGCCTTATTTGGCTTTAGGGGAAAGAGATAGGGGAGGCTGCGCACCCCCCAAGGCTTAGTACGAATTGGACTAGGGGGAGGGGCGATGCCCCCTCCTTCCTTCTCTTCCCTTTTCCCTTCCCTTCTCTCCCACTCCTACTACATGGAAGGGGGGAATCTTACTCCCGGTGGGACTAGGACTCCCCAGGGCGCGCCATAGTAGAGGGTCGGCCCTCCCCTTCCTCCACTCCTTTATATACGGGGGAGGGGGGGTACCCCATGAACACACAAGTTGATCAGTTGATCTTTTAGCCGTGTGCGGTGCCCCCCTCTACCATAATCCACCTCGGTCATATCGTAGCGGTGCTTAGGCGAAGCCCTGCGTCGGTAGCATCATCATCACCGTCATCATGCCGTCGTGCTGACATAAATCTCCCTCGAAGCTCTGCTGGATCGGAGTTCGTGGGACGTGACTGAGCTGAACGTGTGCTGAACTCGGAGGTGTCGTATGTTCGGTACTTGGATCGGTCGGATCGTGAAGACATACGACCACATCAACCGCTTTCTCATAACACTTATGCTTACGGTCTACGAGGGTACATAGACAATACTCTCCCCTCTCGTTGCTATGCATCACCATGATCTTGCGTGTGTGTAGGATTCTTTTTGAAATTACTGCGTTACCCAACAGTGGCATCCGAGCCAGGTTTATGCGTAGATGATATATGCACGAGTAGAACACAAGTGAGTTGTGGGCGATACAAGTCATACTGCTTACCAGCATGTCATACTTTGGTTCGGCGGTATAGTTGGATGAAGCGGTCTGGACCGACATTACGCGTACGCTTATGCGAGACTGGTTCTACCGACGTGCTTTGCACACAGGTGGCTGGCAGGTGTCAGTTTCTCCAACTTTAGTTGAACCGAGTGCGACTATGCCCGGTCCTTGTTGAAGGTTAAAACATCACTAGCTTGACGAAATATCGTTGTGGTTTTGATGCGTAGGTAAGAACGGTTCTTGCTCAGCCCGTAGCAGCCACGTAAAACTTGCAACAAAAAAGTAGAAGACGTGTAACTTCTTTTTGCAGGGCATGTTGTGATGTGATATGGTCAAGGCATGATGCTATATTTTATTATATGAGATGATCATGTTTTTTAACGGAGTTATCGGTAACTGGCAGGAGCCATATGGTTGTCGCTTTATTGTATGCAATGCAATCGCCCTGTAATTGCTTTACTTTATCACTAAACAGTAGCGATAGTCGTAGAAGCAATATTTGGCGAGACGACAACGATGCTATGATGGAGATCAAGGTGTCGCACCGGTGACGATGGTGATCATGACGGTGCTTTGGAGATGGAGATCAAAGGCACAAGATGATGATGGCCATATCATATCACTTATATTGATTGCATGTGATGTTTATCCTTTATGCATCTTATTCTGCTTGATTGACGGTAGCATTATAAGATGATCTCTCACTAAATTTCAAGGTACAAGTGTTCTCCCTGAGTATGCACCATTGCCCAAGTTTGTCGTGCCGAGACACCACGTGATGATCGGGTGTGATAAGCTCTACATTCACATACAACGGGTGCAAGCCAGTTTTGCACACGCAGAAATACTCAGGTGAACTTGACGAGCCTAGCATATGCAGATATGGCCTCAGAACACTGTAGACTGAAAGGTCGAGCGGGAATCATATAGTAGATATGATCAACATAGTGATGTTCGCCATTGAAAACTACTCCATCTCACGTGATGATCGGACATGGTTTAGTTGATTTGGATCACGTGATCATTTAGATGACTAGAGGGATCTCTATCTAAGTGGGAGTTCTTAGGTAATATGACTAATTGAACTTTAATTTATCATGAACTTACTCCTGATAGTATTTGCATAACTATGTTGTAGATCAATAACTCGCGATGTAGCTCCCCGTTTATTTTGATATGTTCCTAGAGAAAATCTAAGTTGAAAGATGTTAGTAACAATGATGCGGATTGGATTCATGATCTGAGGATTATCCTCATTGCTGCATAGAAGAATTATGTCCTTGATGCACCGCTAGGTAACAGACCGATTGCAGGAGCAGATGCAGATGTTATGAACGTTTGGCGAGCTCGATATGATGACTACTTGATAGTCTAGTGCACCATGCTTTATGGCTTAGAATCGGGGCTTCAAAGACATTTTGAATGTCAGGAGCATATGAGATGTTCCAAGAGTTGAAATTAGTATTTTAGACTCATGCCCATGTCGATAGGTATGAGACCTTTGACAAGCACTTTGCCTACAAGATGGAGGAGAACAGCTCAGCTAGTGAGCATGTGCTCAGAAGGTCTGAGTACCACAATCACTTGAATCAGGTGGGAGTTAATCTTCCAGATAAGATAGTGATTGACAGAGTTCTCTAGTCACTATCACCAAGTTACTGGAACTTCGTGATGAACTATAATATGCAAGGGATAACGGAAACGATTCCCAAGCTCTTCGTGATGCTGAAATCGACGAAGGTAGAAATCAAGAAAAGCATCAAATGTTGATGGTTGACAAGACCACTAGTTTAGAGAAAAGGGCAAATGGAAGAATGGGAACTTCAAAAATAACGGCAAGCAAGTTGCTGCTCAAGTGAAGAAGCCCAAGTCTAGACCTAAGCCTGAGACTAAGTGCTTCTACTGCAAAGGGACTGGTCACTAGAAGCAGAACTGCCCCAAGTATTTGGCGGGTAAGAAGGATGGCAAAATGAACCAAGGTATATTTGATATACATGTTATTGATGTGTACTTTACTAGTGTTTACAGCAACCCCTCAGTATTTGATACTAGTTCAGTTGCTGAGATTAGTAACTCGAAACGGGAGTTGCAGAATGAACAAAGACTAGTTAAGAGGTGAAGTGATGATGTGTGTTGGAAGTGCTTCCAAGATTGATGTGATCATCATAACACACTCTCTATACTTTCGGGATTAGTATTGAACCTAAATAAATGTTATTTGGTGTTTACGTTAAGCATGAATATGATTTGATCATGTTTATTACAATACGGTTATTCATTTAAGGTCAGAGAATAATTGTTGTTCTGTTTACATGAATAAAACCTTCAATGGTCATACACCCAAGGTGAATGGTTTATTGAATCTCGATCGTAGTAATACACATATTCATAATATTGAAGCCAAAAGATGCAAAGTTAATAATGATAGTGCAACTTATTTGTGGCACTGCCGTTTAGGTCATATTGGTGTAAAGCGCATGAAGAAAATCCATGCTGATGGGCTTTTGGAATCACTTGATTATGAATCAGTTGATGCTTGTGAACCATGCCTCATGGGCAAGATGACTAAGACTCCGTTCTCCGGAACAATGGAGCGAGCAACAGACTTGTTGGAAATAATACATATTGATGTATGCAGTCCGATGAGTGTTGAGGCTCGCGGTAGGTATCATTATTTTCTGACCTTCACAGATGATTTGAGTAAGATATGGGTATATCTTCTTGATGAAACATAAATGTGATACATTTGAAAAGTTCAAATAATTTTAGAGTGAAGTGGAAAATCATCGTAACAAGAAAATAAAGTTTCTACGATCTAATCATGGAGGAGAATATTTGAGTTACGAGTTTGGTCTTTATTTGAAACAATACGAATAGTTTCGCAACTCACGCCACCTGGAACACCACAGCGTAATGGTGTGTCCGAACGTCGTAATCGCACTTTACTAGATATGGTGCGATCTATGATGTCTCTTACTAATTTACCGCTATCGTTTTCGGGTTATGCATTAGAGACAACTTCATTCACATTAAATAGGGCACCATCTAAATCCGTTGAGATGACACCGTAAGAACTATGGTTTGGCAAGAAACCAAAGCTGTCATTTCTTAAAGTTTGGGGTTGCGATGCTTATGTGAAAAAGTTTCAAACTGATAAGCTCGAACCCAAATCGGAGTAGTGCATCTTCATAGGATACCTAAAAGAAACTGTTGGGTACACCTTCTATCACAGATCCGAAGGCAAGATATTTTGTTGCTAAGAATAGATCCTTTCTAGAGAAGGAGTTACTCTCAAAACAAGTGAGTAGGAGGAAAGTAGAACTTGATAAGGTAATTGTACCTTCTCCCGAATTGGAAAGTAATTCATTACAGAAATCAGTTCCAGTGATTCCTACACCAATTAGTGAGAAAGCTAATGATGATGATCATGAAACTTCATATCAAGTTACTACCGAACCTCGTAGGTCAACCAGAGTACGGTCCGCACCAGAGTGGTACGGTAATCCGGTTCTGGAAGTCATGTTACTAGACCATGACGAACCTACAAACTATGAGGAAGCGATGATGAGCCTAGATTCCGCAGAATGGCTTGAGGCCATGAAATCTGAGATGGGATCCATGTATGAGAACAAAGTATGGACTTTGATTGACTTGCCCATTGATCGGTGAGTCATTGAGAATAAATGGATCTTCAAGAGGAAGATAGACGCTAATAGTAGTGTTACTATCTACAAAGCTCGAATTGTTGCAAAATGTTTTCGACAAATTCAAGGTGTTGACCACGATGAGATTTTCTCACTCGTATCGATGCTTAAAAGTCTGTCCGAATCATGTTAGCAGTTGCCACATTTTATGAAATCTGGCAAATGGATGTCAAAATTGCATTCCTTAATGGATTTCTCAAAGAAGAGTTGTATATGATGCAACCAGAAGGTTTTGTCGATCCTAAAGGTGCTAACAAAGTGAGCAAGCTCCAGCGATCCATCTATGGACTGGTGCAGGCATCTCGGAGTTGGAATATATACTTTGATAAAGTGATCAAAGCATATGGTTTTACACAGACTTGCAGTGAAACCTGTATTTACAAGAAAGTGAGTGGGAACACTACATCATTTCTGATAGGTATATGTGAATGACATATCGTTGATCGGAAATAATGTAAAATTTTCTAGAAAGCATAAAGGAGTGTTTGAAAGGAGTTTTTCAAAGAAAGACCTCGGTGAAACTACTTACATATTGAGCATCAAGATCTATAGAGATAGATCAAGACGCTTGATATATTTTCAATGAGTACATACCTTGACAAGATTTTGAAGTAGTTCAAAATGGAACAGTCAAAGAAGGAGTTCTTTCCTGTGTTGCATGGTGTGAAGTTGAGTAAAGACTCAAAACCCGACCACGACAGAAAATAGGAAGAGAATGAAAAGTCATTCCCTATGCCTCGGTCATAGGTTCTATAAAGTATGCCATACGGTGTACTACACCTATTGTGTACCTCACCTTAAGTTTGGCAAGAGGGTACAATAGTGATCCAGGAATGGATCACTAGACAACGGTCAAAAATATCCTTAGTGGAATAAGTGAAGGAAATATGCCCTAGAGGCAATAATAAAGTTATATTTATTTCCTTATATCATGATAAATGTTTATTATTCATGCTAGAATTGTATTAACCAGAAACATGATACATGTGTGAATACATGGACAAACAGAGTGTCACTAGTATGCCTCTACTTGACTAGCTCATTGATCAAAGATGGTTATGTTTCCTAGCCATAGACAAAGAGTTGTCATTTGATTAACGGGATCACATCATTAGGAGAATGATGTGATTGACTTGACCCATTCCGTTAGCTTAGCACTTGATCGTTTAGTTTGTTGCTATTGCTTTCTTCATGACTTATACATGTTCCTATGACTATGAGATTATGCAACTCCCGTTTACCGGAGGAACACTTTGTGTGCCAGCAAACGTCACAACATAACTGGGTGATTATAAAGGTGCTCTACAGGTGTCTCCGAAGGTTCTTGTTGGGTTGGCGTATTTCGAGATTAGGATTTGTCACTCCGATTGTCGGAGAGGTATCTCTGGGCCCACTCGGTAATGCATATCACTATAAGCCTTGCAAGCATTGCAACTAATGAGTTAGTTGCGGAATGATGTATTACAGAACGAGTAAAGAGACTTGCCGGTAACGAGATTGAACTAGGTATTGAGATACCGATGATCGAATCTCGGGCAAGTAACATACCGATGATAAAGGGAACAACGTATGTTGTTATGTGGTTTGACCGATAAAGATCTTCGTAGAATATGTAGGAGCCAATATGAGCATCCAGATTCCGCTATTGGTTATTGACCTGAGACGTGTCTCGGTCATGTCTACATAGTTCTCGAACCCATAGGGTCCTCACGCTTAAAGTTCGATGACGGTTATATTATGAGTTTATGTGTTTTGATGTACCGAAGGAGTTCGGAGTCTCGGATGAGATTGGGGGAATGACCAGGAGTCTCGAAATGGTCGAGACGTAAAGATCGATATATTGGACGACTATATTCGGACATCGGGAAGGTTCTGAGTGATTCGGGTATTTTCGGAAGTACCCGGGAGTTACGGGAATTCGTATTGGGCCTTAATGGGCCATACGGGAAAGGAGAGAAAGGCCTCAAAGGGTGGCCGCACCCCTTCCCATGGGCTGGCCCGAATTGGACTAGGGAGGGGGGCGCCCCCTTCCTTCCTTCTCCGCTTCCCTTCCCTTTCCTTCCCTCCTACTCCTACTACTTGGAAGGGCTCCTAGTTCTACTAGGAAAGGGGGAATCCTACTCCCGGTGGGAGTAGGACTACCCTAGGGCGCGCCATAGAGAGGGCCGGCCCTCCCCCTCCTCCACTCCTTTATATACGGGGGCAAGGGGCACCCCAAAGACACAACAATTGATCTCTTGATCTCTTAGCCGTGTGCGGTGCCCCTTTCCACCATAATCCACCTCGATCATATCGTAGTGGTGCTTAGGCGAAGCCCTGTGACGGTAGAACATCATCATCGTCACCATGCCGTCGTGCTGACGGAACTCTCCATGAAGCTCTACTGGTTTGGAGTTCACAGGACGTCATCGAGTTGAACGTGTGCTGAACTCGGAGGTGCCGTGTGTTCGGTACTTGGATCGGTCGGATCATGAAGACGTACGACTACATCAACCGCATTGTGCTAACGCTTCCGCTTTCGGTCTACGAGGGTATGTGGACAACACTCTCCCCTCTTGTTGCTATGCATCACCATGATCTTGCGTGTGCGTAAGAACTTTTTGAAATTACTACGTTCCCCAACAATAAGGAAATGTTTCTCAGTCATGGATGTGACAAAGAGTTCGTCGTAAAGAGTTTCGTCGATGCAAGCTTTGACACCGATCTGGATGACTCTAAGTCTCGATCTAGATACATATTGAAAGTGTGAGCAATTAGCTAGAGTAGCTCCGTGCAAAGCATTGTAGACATAGAAAATTTGCAAAATACATATAACTTTGAATGTGGCAGACCCGTTGACTAAATTCCTCTCACAAGCAAAACATGATCACTCTTCGGGTGTTAATCACATAGCGATGTGAACTAGACTATTGACTATAGTAAACCCTTTGGGTATTAGTCACATAGAGATGTGAACTAATCACATAAAGATGTGAACTATTGGTGTTAAATCACATGACAATGTGAACTAGATTATTGACTCTAGTGCAAGTGGGAGACTGAAGGAAATATGCCCTAGAGGCAATAATAAAGTTGTTATTTATATTTCTTTATATCATGATAAATGTTTATTATTCATGCTAGAATTGTATTAACCGGAAACTTAGTACATGTGTGAATATATAGACAAACAGAGTGTCACTAGTATGCCTCTACTTGACTAGCTCGTTGAATCAAAGATGGTTAATTTTCCTAGCCATAGACATGAGTTGTCATTTGATTAACGGGATCACATCATTAGAGAATGATGTGATTGACTTGACCCATTCCGTTAGCTCAGCATTCGATCGTTTAGTATATTGCTATTGCTTTCTTCATGACTTATACATGTTCCTATGACTATGAGATTATGCAACTCCCGAATACCGGAGGAACACTTTGTGTGCTATCAAACGTCACAACATAACTGGGTGATTATAAAGGTGCTCTACAGGTGTCTCCGAAGGTTCTTGTTGGGTTGGCGTATTTCGAGATTAGGATTTGTCACTTTGATTGTCGGAGAGGTATCTCTGGGCCCACTCGGTAATGCACATCACTATAAGCCTTGCAAGAAATGCAACTAATGAGTTAGTTGCGGGATGATGTATTACATAATGAGTAAAGAGACTTGCCGGTAACGAGATTGAACTAGGTATTGAGATACCAACGATCGAATCTCGAGCAAGTAACATACCGATGACAAAGGGAACAACGTATGTTGTTATGCGGTTTGACCGATGACAAAGGGAATAATATTTTCGCAGATCTAATTTGCTGGCTTGTTTTGGCAGCATGACGTTACGTCATAGCCCGGTGATTATTCGAACCGTTTCTTTTAACCAGCCCCGCACATAACGCGAGGCAGTTTTTCGACACGTCTTGTCAAAGCAGAGATTGTGTCCCCTTATTACGGGATTCTCATCAATACGGGCGTGGGTAACCCAACCGCGCCATCAATTGCGGCGCTTGGGGGATAAGCGAGTTTTACCAGGCGAGTGGGGACACTTAGCTTCGTCCGCCCATATAAAGGGATAAGGATTCACCTT
The DNA here is from genome assembly GCF_018294505.1 of Triticum aestivum. Classification (NCBI taxonomy): domain Eukaryota; kingdom Viridiplantae; phylum Streptophyta; class Magnoliopsida; order Poales; family Poaceae; genus Triticum; species Triticum aestivum. Next base: position 62,013,630 of record NC_057794.1, on the reverse strand, counting down.
TCTATTCACGCCTTCTTCCTCCCTTACCCATCCGTTTTCGCACACTCGAGCTCTAGCGCCCAAGTCCGCATTTCCCACCTCGACCTTCTCCAATCATGTCCGGAGCGGGAGGCAGGTGGATGGTCTCCTCCGTCACTAAGGGAGACATCAAGAAACTGAGGAGAGCCGGATACCTGCCCGGCGACATCGTGCACCGGCTCCCAGATGAGGGGAAGCTCATCCCCACCCCCAGGCCCCACGAGAGGGTAGTATTCCTCACCCATTTCCTCCGCGGACTGGGATTCCCTCTCCGTCCATTTGTCCGGGGGCTCATGTTCTATTACGGCCTGGATTTCCACGATCAGTCCCCGAACTTCATCCTCAACATCTCGGTGTTTATCGTCGTGTGCGAGGCCTTCCTCCGCATCAAGCCCCACTTCGGCTTATGGCTGAAGACCTTCGATGTCAAGCCGAAGGTGGTGGGCGGCCGCCAGGCGGAGTGCGGAGGCGCCATGGTGGGCAAGATGCCCAACGTAACATGGCCCGAGGACTCCTTTGTGGAAACCATAAAGGGGTGGCAATCGAGGTGGTTCTATATCACCGAGCTGCGCGACCCTGCATGGGCAGCGGCCCCCGAGTTCCGATCTGGCATCCCCACGCGGCTCACCTCCTAGAAAGAGAAGGGCTTGTCGTGGGGTTCATTGGTGGAGCTGGATGGACTCCAGAAATGTATCCAGAGCATGGTGAGCAAGAATCTCAAGCTTGTCAACATAGTCCAAGTTATGCTCATCCGTCGGACCCTCCCGTGTCAACAATGGGATTTCAACTTGTGGGAGTTCAATCCGGCGCAACACCGAACTCTGAACAGGCTCTTCGACATGACTCACGAAGACTCTTGGAGGGTGCTGTTCAAAAGTGCCGAGGTCCCCCCCCCCTATTACTGAGGATCACGGATTCAGCGCGAAGCGCCAAGCCAGTGCGGTAAGCTTCTTTACCTTTCACAGGATACTTATTTTTTTATATAGATTGACTCTATGCGGGATCTAAACTCCCGTACCTTTGATAGGACTGGCAGAAGATGGCCGGACAGATCGACTGTCCGGCTCCTTTGCCCGAAGGCCCGCAGACGCTCTTATGGCGAAGATGTTGACTCCGGCCCCTTATACGGTGCCGGAGAAGACCAAGAAGGCCAAGGGAACCCGAAAGAGTTCCCGACGCCAGGCGTCGTCGGACTCACCGTCCGATGACTCTGCGGCGCACTCTTCCCCCGAAGACGAGGAAGAAGAAGAAGATGCTCCCCCACCGACTGGGGGAGACAAGAAAAGGAAGGCCGCCCCAACCGGGGAGGACGGAGGGTCCAAGAAGGGAAGGACTCTCCTTCCGGACAGTTCCACCGCCGCTGACGAAGGCGAAGACGAGTGGTTGCCCAGGGTCAAGCCCCCGGGGAGATCGTAAGTATTCGGATACCAGAGTAACTCATAGGATTCCTTTGTCGCACTGCTTTCCCTAACGCCGAACGGAATTATGCAGGCAGGCCACGAGCCAGTATCGATGTATCATCGGACGACTCCTTGGGCTTGTCAGACATGGATAGCGATCCAGTACCGACCGCCACCTCCCCTCATCTTGCCGATGACGCCGATGTGTTGTCTCAAGAGGCATCGGATCGAGGGGCGATAGTCCCGGAGGCGCCTCAAGGCGACCTTCCGGACTCCGGGAGCCGAGGGGACGGGGCCCCTGAGAGCTACGAGTTCGGCCCTCAGCCGAACACCGCGCCGGAACCTCCAGCGGTTCCAGGCTCGGGTAGGCGGCCTCCTTCTAAGAGGGGTAAGACGCCTGTGCCGGTGACCTTTCTCCATCCAGAGGCGCCGGACAATCTGCTGGAAGCGCTTCGCAGCGCTTCCATCGACGAGGAGCACCACACTATCATGAATGCGGTGATCCAGAAGGTTCAGTCCGCCAAGAGCGGATTGACTAAAGCCTGTGCCAGCCTTCTAACAGGCATCGAGGTAAGTGTTTTAAAATGTAGTAGAAATATTACCGCATAGACAGTAGCCCCTGATGCTTTGTTCGGTGTTCACAAAGAAAAGCCGAACAGAGGATCAAATAATATCCCAGGAGTCTAATATAAGTATGTCAATATGCATATGCATGCTTCGCTGCTAGCGTCCGCCGCACTAACTGCGGAGGTCGCCGTACTGAAGCAGGACCTCGAGGGGTCCAGAAAAGAGCTCGGCCTTGCCAAGAGGCAGCTCGAGGAGAACAAGGGTAAGTAATGCCCCGTCTATAGATATGCACATATAAAAAGGACGCGATTGCAAAATGACAGGATCATTGTATGTTTGCCAGGGGCCACGACCGAGGTGGCGACCTTGAAGCAAGCGCTAACCAAGGCCGAAGATAAAGCGGCCAAGGAGCGCACCGAGTGAGAGAAGCACGAGGCTCGGGTGGGCGAGGTGCAGCAAGAGCTCCAGGCTCTTGTGGCGAAGCACGAGGTGTTGGAGCTTGACTCAAAGACGCGGGAGTCTGAGCTTGCCACGGCCCTCGAGAGTGTAAAAAGTGCCAAGGCCGAAGCCCAAAAGGCCCTCCAAGAGATCGACATGATGAAGAAGATAGCGGCGGGTAAGGCTTTCTATATGCAAAGCAAGCATGTAAAAGTAAATTACCGATCACTTACCTGGATCCGGAGCTCTTCAGGAGCATTCGCAGATTTGCCCCGCAGTGTGTCCGATGCCGCACAATTTTACCAGGCCGAGGATGGAAGCTCAACGGAGAAGCTGTTCTGGTCTCAGTATGCTGAGGCCGAACACCCGGTGCCAATGAGCGACCAGCTGAAGCAGATGGTCGAGCTACATAAGGCGGCCGATCGGGCCATGAAGAGCTTTATTATCCGGCTGTGGCCTGGCGACGCCCTTCCGAGCAGCTTCTTTGGCCTGGTGAGGCGGCTTGTGGATGCCTGCCCACGGCTGGAGGTCGTCAAGCGATCTGTCTGCATTGAAGGTGCATGCCGGGCTTTCGCCCGTGTGAAATTGCAGTGGGTCAAGCTGGACACCGTGAAGCTGATCAAGGAGGGGCCGCCTAAGGGCAAGGAGCACCGCCACCCCGAGATGTACTACGAGGGTGTTCTGCCGGGTGTCCGTCTCATCGCGGATGAGTGTTTAAAAGATGTAATATTTGAATGAGACTTGCTCGTGTGATCCTATATGATGAAAACTTGTTTCATATTCCCTATGCAACGCTTGTGTGAATTTAAAATATTACCTTCTGTTTGGCCATTTATCCAATCTGAGAGATGGCTAGTCCTCGGCTTCTGCCCCCATGCCACGAGTGTTGGGGTGTTCGGGATAAACCTGAGCACTCTTGTTCCCATATTTGGGTCCTTCGAGGGAGGTGCTCAGCACGACGAACAAGGCAACCAGACTAATAATGCTTTATCACTCTCACTTAGCCATAGAATTCTATAATTTTAAATTTCGGCGAAGCCCATGGTATTCGGAAGGCTGATTCGGGGCACGATACACGCCTGTAAGTCGGACAGGGCCGGCCCCTCGCCCTAAGTGGCATAAGTCTTTAGGGACTCGAAAAACCTCGCCGAACAGCGACCAGCCTCTCGCCTTATCATGACAGTCAGTTTTAGCTTTCTCTACTGAGGTGCTAAGCCCGGCAGAACCGGAGCACAATCGCAGTAGTTCTCCTAGCGCTACCTTAGCCGATAGAGCGGAACGTAAGGTACCAAAACATAGGAGCCATGCAAACCCAACATTTGACCAAAGACATGATTTGGAGCTGATGCATATAATGCTATAAGTTCGGGGTGCCGCACTTGTGAAAGTGTTCGGACTTTTCACACTGTATTGTGGGGTACGTAAGCCCCTGGTGTATTGTCCGTACCATAGTGTACGGTTGCAAGGCGTCATTAGTGAACACACATATATATATATAACAAGAATGCAATAATAGTCGTAATGTCATGCATTGTTTATTAAAAATTGCGTTAAAGCAGAGTGATACAGATAGTGCGATAAGCAAAGAGTAGGACTATGTCCCTTCCAAGGGCAGGCTGAGGAATGATATTAAATTGAATATTTCACTTGTTACTATAATCAACCTGGGAATTCCGTGGTATAACGTAGCTGCCTGCCTCCTTGGTTGCTGCATCATGTGTTCGGCAATAGTGCTGCCGGATAGTGTTTCCAGAGATTAAGGTCCTGAAAGAAAAAGAAAAATAACCAAACGGGAAGCCCCTAGTGCGGTTTAGGCTGCGTCTTGGGGCGTGCTGCAGTTGTGCCCCCCTCCCCACCTGTGCCAATGGTATTTTTAATGCGTAATTATGTACACGCGGCACGAGTTTCGCCGCTTGGCTGGGATTGGGGTGGCCGCCGTATTGCTACGCGAGCTCAGATCGCGCCAGGCGGTCTATTTGCCGATTGCCCCGAGCGCGCTTGAAGGTGTCCGGGCTGTGAAGCGCCGAACTGGTTGATTGCCTTGAGAGGCTGCTTTGCGTTTCTGCTGCGAGGGCTGCGGTGTGCTCCTCTATTCGGAGAGAGCGCTCTGTGTTTCCATTGACTGTAATAACTCCGCGAGGTCCTGGCATCTTGAGCTTGAGGTATGCATAATGTGGTACCGCATTGAATCTAGAAAATGCGGTTCACCCGAGCAGCGCGTGATAACCACCGCGGAACGGGACTATATCAAAGATTAACTCTTCACTTCGAAAGTTATCCGGGGATCCGAAGACCACTTCCAGTGTAATTGAGCCTGTGCAATGGGCCTCTACACCTGGAATGACGCCCTTAAAGGTCGTTTTTGTGGGTTTGATCCTTGAGGGGTCTATACCCATTTTGCACACTATGTCCTGATAAAGCAGGTTCAGGCTGCTGCCGCCGTCCATAAGGACTCGAGTGAGGTGAAATCCGTCGATGATTGGGTCTAGGACCAGTGCAGCGAATCCGCCATGACGGATACTAGTGGGGTGGTCCCTGTGATCGAAGGTGATCGGACAGGAGGACCAAGGGTTGAACTTTGGGGTGACTGGCTCCAACGCATATACGTCCCTGAGCGCACGCTTCCGCTCCCTCTTGGGGATGTGGGTTGTGTATATCATGTTCACCGTCTGCACTTGCGGGGGAAACCTCTTCTGTCCTCCAGTGTGCGGCTGCCAGGGCTCCTCCTCGTCATCGCTATGCGGCCCCTTGTCCTTGTTTTCGCAATTAACTTGCCGGTCTGCTTGAACACCCAACAATCCCTGTTGGTGTGATGGGATAGCTTGTCTGGGGTGCCGTGTATTTGACATGAGCGATCGAGTATACGGTCCAAGCTGGACGGACCCGGCGTACTTTGTTTGAATGGCTTTTTCCCTGACCGGGTTTAGAGCCTTTGAATCTGGCATTGACTGTCGTATCCTCAGTATTTTCGCTGTTAATGCGGCGCTTATGCTTGTTGCGACGTGACCTGCTATTGCCGTCCTTGGTATCTAAGGTACCATGGTTCTTTGATATGTTATTACTGTGAGCCAGCCAGCTTTCTTCTCCCGCACAAAAGCAGGTCATGAGCATCGTGAGAGCTGCCATAGATTTCGGCTTTTCCTGACCAAGGTGCCGGGCTAGTCACTCGTCTCGGATGTTGTGCTTGAAAGCCGCTAAGGCCTCTGCATCCGGACAGTCGACGATTTGATTTTTCTTTGTAAGGAACCGAGTCCAGAATTGCCTGGCCGACTCTTCTGGCTGCTGAATTATGTGGCTCAAATCATCGGCGTCTGGTGGTCGCACATAAGTGCCCTGAAAGTTGTCGAGGAATGCGGCTTCCAGATCTTCCCAACAGCTAATGGAGTCCGCTGGCAAGCTGTTAAGCCAATGCCTCGTTGGTCCTTTGAGCTTTAGTGGGAGGTATTTGATGGCGTGTAAGTCATCACCGTGGGCCATGTGGATGTGGAGGAGGAAATCCTCAATCCATACCGCGGGATCTGTTGTGCCGTCGTATGATTCAATATTTACAGGTTTGAAACCTTTTGGGAATTGACGTTCCATTACTTCGTCTGTGAAGCATAAGGGGTGTGCGGCGCCTCTGTATTGGGCTATATCGTGATGCAGCTCGAATGGGTCTTGCCCGCTGTGTTCGGCCCGGCCGGATTTGCTTTTACTGTATCCGGCGTGACGTTTGTCGTCTCGCAGAGTGGTGCGCCCTCGTGATCCGTAGATCGATCTTGAATGCTTTGCCTTGTCCTCCAATATGTCTTGCAGGTCTGGCGTATCTCCCCATGCATTTTTATTTGAATGGCGTTGGGGTGGAGGCTGAGCTTTTGGCTGGAATGCCTCTCTATCGCGGCCACGAGGTGGCCGATCAGCCATATCATATGCTTCTTCCTCCAGTCGGGGTAGTAACCTGCACCTTGGGTAACTCTTGGAGGGGCGCTCGAGTTTATATTCCTCGGCCGCGAGGACTTCAGTCCATTTTTCAGCTAGCAGATCTTGATCAGCTTGAAGCTGCTGCTGCTTTTTCTTCAGGCTATTTGCCATGGCCATAAGCCGGCGCTTGAAGCGCTCTTGTTCGACCGGATCCTTTGGTACGGTGAATTCATCGTCGCCGAGGCTTGCCTCGTCTTCAGAGGGGGGCATGTGATTGTCATCCTCCTCCTCTCCGTCTGCCGCTCTCTCACGAGAGCTGGCTCCTCCATCCTCCTGCTCTAAATCTTGCTGGAGGGATTTGTTGTTGTCTTCGGCACTATCTGGAGTGTTATTATCTCCTGTGCCGGTATCACCACTTTTGCTTTGGCGGGACTTAGAGCGGCGCCGCTCACATCGGCGTTTGGGTTGCTTCTTGGAGGGGTCATCCTCCGCTATCCCGTCGCCATTGCCTTCTTTGGGTGTATCCACCATGTATATGTCATATGACGAGGTGGCTTTCTAGTGCCCTATAGGTGCTGGTTCATGTTCGTCTCCTACATTGTCGTCCATACCGTCGATCTCTTCGGAGTCGAAGTCGAGCATGTCGGTTAAATCATCAACAGTGGCTACGAAGTGGGTGGTGGGTGGGCGTCGAATTTCTTCGTCGTCCGCATCTCAATCCTGTTGGCCATAATCCGGCCAGGGCTCTCCTGACAAAGAGAGAGACCTTAGTGAATTCAGAATGTCGCCGAAGGGTGAGTGCTGAAAGATATCCACGGCGGTGAATTCCATGATCGGCGCCCAATCAGATTCGATTGGCAGGGGCGCGGGTGGTTCGGAGTCCGGAAAAGGGTCCGGCACCTTGGAGTCACGGGCTGCGCAGAGGGTTAGGCTGGTGTTCGGCTCGATCGCCGTTGAGACTGCAGCCCCTGAGGCGGTGTCTAACCACCCGTCCTCGACTGGCGCAGTTGGCTCCGAGCTAAGGGTCGGAGCTGATGCGGGCGCAGCCTCTGGGGTGCTATTCGGCGGTAGAGCTAGGTCATACCCATCGTGACAGTGCGGCGTGCCCGGTTGTGGCTCGAATCCGTCGAAGATCAAGTCTCCGCGGATGTCGACCGTGTAGTTCAAACTTCCAAATCTGACCTGATGGCCAGGGGCGTAGATTTCAATCTTCTCCAGATGGCCAAGCGAATTAGCCCGCAGTGCAAAGCCGCCGAATACGAAGATCTGTCCGGGGAGAAAAGTCTCACCCTGGACCGCATCGCTATCGATGATTGTAGGAGCCATCAAGCCTAACGGCGACGACACAGAGGAACTCTCAATAAGAGCACCAATGTCGGTGTCGAAACCGGCGGATCTCGGGTAGGGTGTCCCGAACTGTGCGTCTTGGCCGGATGGTAACAGGAGGCAGGGGACACGATGTTTTACCCAGGTTTGGGCCCTATTGATGGAGGTAAAACCCTACGTCCTGCTTGATTGATATTGATAATATGGGTGGTACAAGAGTAGATCTACCACGAGATCAGAGAGGCTAAACCCTAGAAGCTAGACTATGGTATGATTGTATATTGTGGTTGTTGTCCTACGGACTAAAACCCTTCGGTTTATATAGACACCGGAGAGGGTTAGGGTTACACAAGGTCGGTTACAAAGGAGGAGATATCCATATCCGTATTGCCTAGCTTGCCTTCCACGCCAAGTAGAGTCCCATCCGGACACGAGACGAAGTCTTCAATCTTGTATCTTCATAGTCTAACAGTCCGGCTGTCCGGAGACCCCCTAATCCAGGACTCCCTCAATAAGAGTTAGTTGCGGGATGATGTATTACGAAACGAGTAAAGAGACTTGCCGGTAACGAGATTGAACTAGGTATTGAGATACCGACGATCGAATCTCGGGCAAGTAACATACCGATGACAAAGGGAACAACGTATGTTCTTATGCGGTTTGACCGATAAAGATCTTCGTAGAATATGTAGGAGCCAATATGAGCATCCAGATTCCGCTATTGGTTATTGACCGGAGACGTGTCTCGGTCATGTCTACATAGTTCCCGAACCCATAGGGTCCGCACACTTAAAGTTCGATGACGGTTATATTATGAGTTTATGTGTTTTGATGTACCGAAGGAGTTCGGAGTCCCGGATGAGATCGGGGACATGATGAGGAGTCTCGAAATGGTCGAGACATAAAGATCGATGTATTGGACGACTATATTCGGACATCGGGAAGGTTCCGAGTGATTCGGGTATTTTCGGGAGTACCCGGGAGTTACAGGAATTCGTATTGGGCCTTAATGGGCCATACGGGAAAGGAGAGAAAGGCCTCAAAGGGTGGCCGCATCCCTCCCCATGGGCTGGTCCGAATTGGACTTGGGAGGGGGGGGGCACCCCCTTCCTTCCTTCTCCGTTTCCCTTCCCTTTCCTTCCCTCCTACTCCTACTACTTGGAAGGGCTCCTAGTTCTACTAGGAAAGGGGGAATCCTACTCCCGGTGGGAGTAGGACTACCCTAGGGCGCGCCATAGAGAGGGCCGGCCCTCCCCCCTCCACTCCTTTATATACGGGGGCAAGGGGCACCCCAAAGACACAACAATTGATCTCTTGTTCTCTTAGCCGTGTGTGGTTCCCCCTTCCACCATAATTCACCTCGGTCATATCGTAGCGGTGCTTAGGCGAAGCCCTGCGACGGTAGAACATCATCATCGTCACCACGCCGTCATGCTAACGAAACTCTCCCGTGAAGCTCTACTAGATTGGAGTTCATAGGACGTCATCGAGCTGAACATGTGCTGAACTCGGAGGTGCCGTGCGTTCGGTACTTGGATCGGTCGGATCATGAAGACATACGACTACATCAACCGCGTTGTGCTAACGCTTCCGCTTTCGGTCTACGAGGGTACATGGACAACACTCTCCCCTCTCGTTGCTATGCATCACCATGATCTTGCGTGTGCATAGGAATTTTTTTGAAATTACTACATTCCCCAACAATAAGGAAATGTTTGTCAGTCATGGATGTGACAAAGAGTTCGTCGTAAAGAGTTTCGTCGATGCAAGCTTTGACACCGATCTGGATGACTCTAAGTCTCGATCTAGATACATATTGAAAATGTGAGCAATTAGCTAGAGTAGCTCCGTGCAAAGCATTGTAGACATAGAAAATTTGCAAAATACATACGACTCTGAATGTGGCAGACCCGTTGACTAAATTCCTCTCACAAGCAAAACATGATCACTCTTTGGGTGTTAATCACATAGCGATGTGAACTAGAATATTGACTATAGTAAACCCTTTGGGTATTAGTCACATAGAGATGTGAACTAATCACATAAAGATGTGAACTATTGGTGTTAAATCACATGACGATGTGAACTAGATTATTGACTCTAGTGCAAGTGGGAGACTGAAGGAAATATGCCCTAGAGGCAATAATAAAGTTGTTATTTATATTTCCTTATATCATGATAAATGTTTATTATTCATGCTAGAATTGTATAAACCGGAAACTTAGTACATGTGTGAATATATAGACAAACAGAGTGTCACTAGTATGCCTCTACTTGACTAGCTCGTTGAATCAAAGATGGTTAATTTTCCTAGCCATAGACATGAGTTGTCATTTGATTAACGGGATCACATCATTAGAGAATGATGTGATTGACTTGACCCATTCTGTTAGCTTAGCATTCGATCGTTTAGTATATTGCTATTGCTTTCTTCATGACTTATACATGTTCCTATGACTATGAGATTATGCAACTCCCGAATACCGGAGGAACACTTTGTGTGCTATCAAACGTCACAACATAACTGGGTGATTATAAAGGTGCTCTACAGGTGTCTCCGAAGGTTCTTGTTGGGTTGGCGTATTTCGAGATTAGGATTTGTCACTCTGATTGTCGGAGAGGTATCTCTGGGCCCACTCGGTAATGCACATCACTATAAGCCTTGCAAGCAATGCAACTAATGAGTTAGTTGCGGGATGATGTATTACATAACGAGTAAAGAGACTTGCCGGTAACGAGATTGAACTAGGTATTGAGATACCAACAATCGAATCTCGAGCAAGTAACATACCGATGACAAAGGGAACAACGTATGTTGTTATGCGGTTTGACCGATAAAGATCTTCGTAGAATATATAGGAGCCAATATGAGCATCCAGGTTCCGCTATTGGTTATTGACCGGAGATGAGTCTCGGTCATGTCTACATAGTTCTCGAACCCGTAGGGTCCGCACGCTTAACGTTCGGTGACGATTGGTAATATGAGTTTATGCGTTTTGATGTACCGAAGGTAGTTCGGAGTCCCGGATGAGATCGGGGACATGACGAGGAGTCTCGAAATGGTAGAGACGTAAAGATCAATATATTGGATGACTATATTCGGACATCGGAAAGGTTCCGAGTGATTTGGGTATTTTTCGGAGTACCGAGAGTTACAGGAATTCACCGGGGAGTATATGGGCCTTATTGGTCTTTAGGGGAAAGAGAGAGGGGAGGCTACGCGCCCCCCAAGGCTTAGTCCAAATTGGACTAGGGGGAGGGGCGGTGCCCCCTCCTTCCTTCTCTTATCTTTTCCCTTTCCTTCTCTCCTACTCCAACTACATGGAAGGGGGGATCCTACTCCCGGTGGGAGTAGGACTCCCCAGGGCGCGCCATATTAGAGGGCTGGCCCTCCCCCTCCTCCACTCCTTTATATACGGGGGAGGGGGAACCCCATGAACATACAAGTTGATCAGTTGATCTTTTAGTCGTGTGCGGTGCCTCCCTCCACCATAATCCACCTCGGTCATATCGTAGTGGTGCTTAGGCAAAGCCCTGCGTCGGTAGCATCATCATCACCGTCATCACATCGTCGTGCTGACAGAACTCTCCCTCGAAGCTCTGCTGGATTGGAGTTCGTGGGACGTCACCTAGCTGAACGTGTGTTGAACTTGGAGGTGTCGTACGTTCGGTACATGGATCGGTCGGATCGTGAAGACGTACGACCACATCAACCGCTTTCTCATAACGCTTCCGCTTACGATCTACGAGGGTACATAGACAATACTCTCCCCTCTCGTTGCTATGCATCACCATGATCTTGCGTGTGCGTAGGAATTTTTTTGAAATTACTGCGTTACCCAACAATCTTCACCTCGACCGGAACCACAATTAGTTACTCCTCAACCCACTGCACCTACTGAAAATATTTATTATGAATTTCCTTAGGGTATGATAGAGAAACTACTAGCTAGTCCTTATGCAGGAGATGGAACATTACATCCAGATATGCACCTAATCTATGTGGATGGAGTTTGTGGATTATTTAAGCTTGTAGGTATGCTCGAGGATGTTGTCAAGAAGAAGGTTTTACCTTTATCTTTGAAGGGAAAGGCATTAACATGGTATAGGCTATTGTTTGATTTTGGATCATGGAACTGCAACCGATTGAAATTGGAATTTCATCAGAAGTTTTATCCTATGCATCTTGTTCATCGTGATCGCAACTATATATATATATATATATATATATATATATATATATATATATATATATATATATATATATATATATATATATATATATATATATATATATAATTTGGCCTCGTGAAGGAGAAAGTATAGCTCAAGCTTGGGGGAGGCTTAAGTCAATGTTATATTCATGCCCCAATCATGAGCTCTCAAAAGAAATTATTATTCAAAACTTTTATGCTCGGCTTTCTCATAATGATCAATCAATGCTTGATACTTATTGTACTGGTTCTTTTATGAAGAAGGATATTGAATTCAAATGGGATTTATTGGAAAGAATTAAATGCAACTCTGAAGATTGGGATCTCGACGAAGGTAAGGAGTCAGGTATAAACCTTAAGTTTGGTTGTGTTAAATCTTTTATGGATACCGATGCTTTTCGTGATTTTAGCACTAAATTTGGACTTGACTCTGAGATAGTAGCTTCTTTTTTTGAATCTTTTGCTATTCATGTTGATCTCCCTAAGGAGAAGTGGTTTAAATATCATCCTCCCATTGAAGTTAAAGTAGTTTAACCTAATAAAGTTGAAGAAGAAACTATTATTTATAATGTTGATGCTATCGTTCCTACTGCTTATATTGAGAAACCACATTTTCCTGTTAGAATAAAGGATCATATGCTAAAGCTTCAACTGTGGTTCGTAAGAGTTATACTAAAACACCTACACACCCTGAGCAAATTAAAGTTGAACCTAGTATTGCTATGGTTAAAGATCTCTTGGTTGATAATATTGATGGGCATGTTATTTATTTCTCTGATGAAGCTTCTAGGATTGCTAAACCTGGTATGAAAGATAAACATAGACTTGTTGTTGGCATGCTCGTTGTTTCTGTTAAAATAGGAGATCATTGTTATCATGGCTTATGTGATGTGGGTGCTAGTGTGAGTGCAATTCCTTATACCTTATATAAGGAAATTATGAATGATATTGCACCTGCTGAGATAGAAGATATTGATGTTACTATTAAGCTTGCTAATAGAGATACTATATCACCAATTGGGATTGTTAGAGATGTTGAAGTCTTGTGTGAGAAAATTAAATATCCTACTAATTTTCTTGTTCTTGGTTCCCAAAAGATAATTTTTGACCCATTATATTTGGTAGACCCTTCTTGAATACTGTTAATGCTAAGATAGATTGCGAGAAAGATATTGTTACTGTTGGTTTAGGGGATATTTCTCATGATTTTAATTTCTCTAAATTTCGTAGACAACCCCATGATAAATAATTGCCTAGTAAGGATGAAATTATTGGTCTTGCTTCTATTGCCGTTCCTCCTGCTGATCCTTTAGAACAATATTTGCTAGACCATAAAAATGATATGTTTATGAATGAAAGAAGGGAAATAGATGAAGTATTATTCAATCAGGGACCTATTTTGAAACATAATTTGCCTGTTGAAATCCTTGGATATCCTCCTCCACCTAAGGGTGATCCCGTGTTTGAGCTTAAACCGCTACCTAATACTCTGAAATATGCTTATCTTGATGAAAATAAGATATATCCTGTTATTATTAGTGATAGCCTTTCAGAGCATGAAGAAAAGAAATTAGTGAAAACTCTAAAGAAGCACCGTGCCGCTATTGGATATACTATTGATGATCTTAAGGGCATTAGTCCCACTCTATGTCAGCACACAATTAAATTGGAGAAAGACGCTAAACCGATTGTTGATCATCAACGACGGTTAAATCCTAAGATGAAAGAAGTGGTAAGAAATGAAATACTAAAGCTTCTGGAGGTAGGTATAATTTATCCTATTGTTGATAGTCAATAGGTAAGTCTTGTTCATTGTGTCCCTAAGAAGGGAGGCATTACTGTTGTTCCTAATGATAAGAATGAATTGATTCCTCAAAGAATTGTTACAGGTTATAGAATGGTAATTGATTTCTGCAAATTAAATAAAGCTACTAGAAAAGATCATTACCCTCTACCTTTTATTGATCAAATGCTAGAAAGACTATCCAGACATACACATTTTTGCTTTCTAGATGGTTATTCTGGTTTCTCTCAAATATCTGTGTCAAAAGAAGATCAAGAGAAAACCACTTTTACTTGCCCTTTCGGTACATTTTCTTATAGACGTATGCCTTTTGGTTTATGTAATGCACCTGCTACCTTTCAAAGATGTATGACTGCTATATTCTCTGACTTTTGTGAAAAGATTGTTGAGGTTTTCATGGATGATTTCTCCGTTTACGGAAGTTCTTTTGATGATTGCTTAAGCAACCTTGATCGAGTTTTGCAGAGATGTGAAGAAACTAATTTTGTCTTGAATTGGGAAAAGTGCCACTTTATGGTTTATGAAGGTATTGTCTTGGGGCATAAAATTTCTGAAAGAGGTATTGAAGTTGATAAAGCTAAAGTAGATGCTATTGAAAAGATGTCGTGCCCTAAAGATATCAAAGGTATAAGAAGTTTCCTTGGTCATGTTGGTTTCTATAGGAGGTTTATTAAAGACTTCTCTAAAATTTCTAGGCCTCTCACTAATCTCTTACAAAAATATGTTCCTTTTCTTTTTGATGATGATTATGTAGAAGCATTTGATTAAGCCTTGATTTCTGCACCTATTGTTCAGCCACCTGATTGGAATTTACCCTTTGAAATTATGTGTGATGCTGGTGATTATGATGTTGGTGTTGTTCTAGGACAAAGAGTTGATAAGAAATTAAATGTTATTCAGTATGCTAGTAAAACTCTAGACAGTGCCCAGAGAAATTATGCTACCACTGAAAAAGAAGGTTTAGCAGTTGTATTTGCATGTGATAAGTTTAGACCTTACATTGTTGATTCCAAAGTAATTGTTCACACTGATCATGCTACTATTAAATATCTTATGGAAATGAAAGATGCTAAACCTAGACTTATTAGATGGGTTCTCTTGCTACAAGAATTTGATTAGCATATTATTGATAGAAAGGGAGCTGAGAACCCTATTGTACACAACTTGTCTAGGTTAGAGAATGTTCTTGCTGACCCACTGCCTATTGATGATAGTTTTCCCGATGAGCAATTAATTGTCATAAATGCCTCTCATAATACTCCATGGTATGCTGATTATGCTAATTATATTTTTGCTAAATTCATACCACCTAGTTTCACATACCAACAAAAGAAAAAGTTTTTCTATGATTTAAGACATTACTTTTGGGTTGACCCACACCTTTATAAAGAAGGAGTAGATGGTGTTATTATGCGTTGTGTACCTGAGCATGAACAGGAACAGATCCTACACAAGTGCCACTCCGAGTCTTGCGGAGGACACCACACTGGAGATAGAACTGCACATAAGGTATTGCAATCCGGTTTCTATTGGCCCATTCCCTTTAAAGATACCCATAAGTTTGTCTTGTCTTGTGATCAATGTCAAAGAATTGGTAATATTAGTAGACGTCGGGAAATGCCTATGAATTATTCACTTGTTATTGAACCATTTGATGTTTGGGGCTTTGATTATATGGGACCTTTTCCTTCCTCTAATGGGTATACACATATTTTAGTTGCCATTGATTACGTTACTAAGTGGGTAGAAGCTATTCCAACTAGTAGTGCTGATCATAACACTTCTACTAAGATACTTAAAGAAGTTATTTTCCCGAGGTTTGGAGTCCCTAGATATTTAATGACTAATGGTGGTTCACATTTTATTCATGGTGCTTTCCGTAAAATGCTTGCTAAGTATGATGTTAATCATAGAATTGCATCTCCATATCATCCTCGGTCTAGTGGTCAAGTAGAATTGAGTAATAGAGAGCTTAAATTAATTTTGCAAAAGACTATTAATAGATCTAGAAATAATTGGTCTAAGAAACTTGATGATGCATTATGGGCTTATAGAACTGCTTATAAGAATCCTATAGGTATGTCTCCGTATAAAGTGGTTTATGGAAAAGCATGTCACTTACCTCTTGAACTAGAACATAAGACATATTGGGCTATTAAAGAGCTCAATTATGATTCCAAACTTTCCGGTGAGAAGTGGTTATTTGAATTAGCTCTCTTGATGAATGGAGAACTCAAGCCTATGAGAATGCCAAGTTGTTTAAAGAAAAGGTCAAATATGGCATGATAAAAGGATACAAAAGCGTGAGTTTAATGTAGGTGATCATGTTTTGCTATACAACTCTCGTTTAAGATTTTTTGCAGGAAAGCTTCTCTCTAAATGGGAGGGCCCTTACATCATCGAGGAGGTCTACCGTTCCGGTGCCATAAAAATTAACAATGCCGAAGGCAAAAATCCGAAGGTGGTAAACAGTCAAAGACTCAAGCATTATATCTTAGGTACTGCCATAAATGTTGAGACCAATATAATTGATACTGTAACACTGGAAGAGTACATAAGGGATACTTTCCAGAACGTTTCGGGTTCTGAAAAGGAATAGGTATGTGGTACGGTAAGTAAACCGATTCCAAAACGTTTCCAATGATAATTTTTCTCCGCTTTGGAATATTTAAAAAATTAGGAAAATTAAAAGTAGCCTGAAAGTGACACGAGGCATCCACAAGGGTGGAGGGAGCGCCCTGCCCCCTGGGCGCGCCCCCGACCTTGTGGCGACCTCGTGTGCCCTCCGGACTCTGTTTTCTTGTACAATGCTTCTTTTGGCCGGTAAAAATTCATTATATAATCTCCCAAAGGTTTTGACCACAATACCACGACAAAATTCTTTGTTTCGTTTTGCGTTATTCCTGCAGCAGATTTGGAGCAAGATGTCTTCGCAAGAGTCGGTCAGGGAGAGTCGGGTATCTCACCCGGCACTAGGCCCAAGAGCATACTGCGATGCTAACCACTTTGGGCCGGTAACGGAGGAACAGATGGATGCTGACTTGAAAAGAGTGGATGCCATGGAGGAGGATCAAGAAGTTACCTCTCGTCTTCAAACTAGATTCATGCTGGAGGAACTTCAGAGCTCAGCAATACCAAATTCGGTTATTCCTCCCAATGCTAGATTTCTCTCTTATGAAAATATGAAAAAGAGTGTTGCTTTTTCTCCCGCGGAAAGGAAACATCCATGGGTGGATGGAGCTCTAGCCATCACGGGTAAATTTCTCAAGGAAGTAATGGATCTTAAGCAGCAAATTAATAATCTCGAGGAAGAGAATCGTATCCTAAGGGGCATCATCGCCAAGAATATCGCATCACCGCCTCCAATGAAAGATATCTAATTACATGGGTATGGGCACTCCCCTTGGCAACTGCCAAGCTTGGGGGAGTGCCCCGGT
The DNA here is from genome assembly GCF_018294505.1 of Triticum aestivum. NCBI lineage: Eukaryota > Viridiplantae > Streptophyta > Magnoliopsida > Poales > Poaceae > Triticum > Triticum aestivum. The sequence goes on along the minus strand of NC_057794.1, from coordinate 61,996,526 downwards.
ATCGTATCACCACCACATCTTTACCTTTATCATTTTTCTTAGTTCAATTCTTTTGGTTATATCTTGATCTAGTAGAATAAATTTTTAGTATGATCTAGCTTTGAGTTTTGCTTTGTTCCCTCTATGTAACCGAGTCCATGAGATATATAATAAAGAGTAGTGTTGAGTTAAGGGCTTTTGCTTTCTTGCTATGATCTTGAGGGAATTAAATAAAAGAAATAATAAAAAGATCATATATTGATCTTATGGAGAGTAATGACTTCACATATAAAGAGTATGATGAATATAAGTTGTTGAGAGTTGCCAAACATAGTTTTGGTCATTGTTGCAATTAATAGGAAGTAATAAAGAAACAGAGGCTTCACATATAAATATAATATCTTGAACATCTTTTGTAATTGTGAGCACTCATTAAAATATGACATGCTAATAAGTTGATGTTGGACAAGGAAGACAACATAATGAGTTATGTTTTCTTATATCCGAATAGAAGTTATATTGTTTTGGATCATCCAACATGTTGAGCTTGCCTTTCCCTCTCATGCTAGCCAAATTCTTTGCACCAAGTATAGATACTACTTGTGCTTCTAAACATCCCTAATCCCAATTTTGCCATGAGAGTCCACCATACCTACATATGGATTGAGTAAGATCCTTCAAGTAAGTTGTCATCGGTGCAAGCAATAAAAAATGCTCTCTAAATATGTATGACTTATTAGTGTGAAGAAAATAAGCTTTATGTGAACTTGTGATATGGAAGAAATAAAAGCGGCAGACTTCATAATAAAGGTCCTTATCACAAGCGGCAATATAAAGTGACGTTCTTTTGCATTAAGATTTTGTGCATCCAACCATAAAAGTGCATGACAACCTCTGCTTCCCTCTGCGAAGGGCCTATCTTTTGCTTTTGCCTCCTACCCTTATATAAGAGTCATGGTGATCATCACCTTTCCTTTTTATACTTTTCCTTTGGCAAGCACTATATGTTGGAGAGATCCGGATATATATATCCACTCGGATGTAGGTTTTCATAAAGTATTATTGTTGACATTACCCTTGAGGTAAAATGTTGAGCGGCGAAACTATAAGCCCTATCTTTCTCTGTGCCAGCTGAAGCTTTGAACCCATAAGTATCGTGTGAGTGTTAGCAATTGTGAAATACTAAATGATAGTTGAGTATGTGGACTTGCTGAGAAGCTCTTTAATTGACTCTTTTCGATGTTATGATAAATTGCAATTGCTTCAATGATTGAGACCATAGTTTGTTAGTTTGAATAAAGTTTCTAATTCATACTTTACCTTGTGAACGAATTGTTACTTTAGCATAAGAAATTATATGGAATTATATGTTGTTGTTCTAAAGATGATCATGATGCCCTCATGTCCGTATTTTATTTTTATCGACACCTCTATCTCTAAACATGTGGACATATTTATCGATATCGGCTTTTGCTTGAGAACAAGCGAGGTCTAAGCTTGGGGGAGTTGATACGTCCATTTTGCATCATACTTTTATATTGATATTTAATGCATTATGGGCTGTTATTACATATTATATCACAACACTTATGCCTATTCTCTCTTATTTTACAAGGTTTACATGACGCGGGAGAATGCCGGCAGCTGGAATTCTGGACTAGAAAAGGAGCAAATATTATAGACCTATTCTGCACAACTCCAAAAGTCCTGAAACTTCACGAAGCTTATTTTTGGATTATATAAAAAATATTGGGCACAGAAAGAACCAGAGGGGGGCCACCAGCCAGCCACAAGGGTGGAGGGCGCGCCCTACCCCATGGGCGCGCCCCCGACCTTGTGCCCCTCCTGGCAGGCCTCCGGTGCCCATATTTGTCTATATGGTGTGTTTTGACATGAAAAAAATCAAGAGGAAGCTTTCGGGAGGAAGCGCCGCCGTCTCGAGGCGGAACCTGGGCAGAACCAATCTAGGGCTCCGGCGAAGCTGTTCTGCCGGGGAAACATCCCTCCGGAAGGGGGAAATCGTCGCCATCGTCATCACCAACGATCCTCTCACCGAGAGGGGGTCAATCTCCATCAACATCTTCACCAACACCATATCCTCTCAAACCCTAGTTCATCTCTTGTATTCGATCTTGGTCCCAAAACCTCAGATTGGTACATGTGGGTTGCTAGTAGTGTTGATTACTCCTTGTAGTTGATGCTAGTTGGTTTATTCGGTGGAAGATTATATTTTCAGATCCTTAATGATAATTAATACTCCTCTTATTATGATTATGAATATGCTTTGTGAGTAGTTACGTTTGTTCCTGAGGACATGGGAGAAGTCTTGTTATAAGTAGTCATGTGAATTTGGTATTCGTTCGATATTTTGATGAGATGTATGTTGTCTCTCCTCTAGTGGTGTTACGTGAATGTCGATTATATGACACTTCACCGCTATTTGGGCCTAGGGGAAGGCATTGGGAAGTAATAAGTAGATGATGAGTTGCTAGAGTGACAGAAGTTTAAACCCTAGTTTATGAGGTGCTTCGTAAGGGGCTGGTTTGGATCCATATGTTTCATGGTATGGTTAGGTTTACCTTAATTCTTCTTTCGTAGTTGCGGATGCTTGCGAGAGGAGTTAATCATAAGTGAGATGCTTGTCCAAGGAAGGGCAGCACCCAAGCACCGGTCCATCCACACATCAAATTATCAAAGTAACAAACGCGAATCATATGAGCATGATGAAAACTAGCTTTACAATAATTCCCATGTGTCCTTGGAAGCGCTTTGCTTTATATACGAGTTTGTCCGGGCTTGTCCTTTGATACAAAAAGGATTGAGCCACCTTGCTGCACCTTGTTTACTTTATTTACTTGTTACCTGTTACAATTTACCGTATCACAAAATTATCTATTACTGATAATTTCAGTGCTTGCAGAGTATACCTTGCTGAAATCCGCTTGTCATTTCCTTCTGCTCCTCGTTGGGTTCGACACTCTTACTTATCGCAAGGACTACGATTGATCCGCTATACTTGTGGGTCATCACTCGCCATGGCTCGGGAGCTCGCACGCCCAGCAAGGCCGCGCCCCGCCACGCAGCAGGAGCACGCGGGCCGTGGCGTCGGGCAAGGGCAGAGCAGTGGTGAGCTGCGGCGCGGAGGGGGCGGCAGCGCGCGCGAGGCGCAGTGTGCTGCAGAGTAAGACGTGCGGGTGCGGGGAGCGCAGCGAGCTGTGGCGGCGGGCGAAGTGAGCTAGCGCGGCGGCCACGTGCGGTGGTGGGCGGGGCGTGAGCTGTGGCGGGAGCGGCGTGCACGAGCCACGGCAGGCCCGGGGCCGGGGCGAGCGGGTGCCGGGGACATGGCAGGACGCGGGCGGGCCGAGAGTTGCAACATGGGAGCGGGGGGGGGGGCGACAAGGATGCTCGCTCACTAGGTGTTCGATTGAATGCCGACACAGACATGCACAAAATGCGTCTGCGTCCTGTTGGGCGCACAAGCCGACCCAAACGAAAAAATGGACACGACGCACGGACGGGTGACCCAAACGGACAAAGTGCGAAAAAAGGAAAAAGGTGTGCTTTTTGGTTGGCCGGTTGGAGTTGCTCTTAGCTTAGTCGCTTTAATTCTTTGTTATATAATATTTATTTTTTTCGGGTGAACTAATATAAAATTCATTTGGCCCTCTCAACTAGTTACATAAGTATGAGCAATATTCAGATCTCTACAGACTGTTCTATTTTTGAAAGATTCTGTTTTTGTTGCATTGTGTGCTTATTTTGATAAATCTATGGATTATATCGGGGGTATAAGTCATGGTAAAGTTAGAATACAGTAGATATAATGCAATAACAAAATATGAATGGATTGCAACAGTACTTAAAATTTCTTATACTAACTGATCTCATGAAGGTTTGTTTAACTTTTGTGTGATTGAAGTTTTCAAGTTTTGGGTGAGATCAGGATGAATGAAAGAATAAGGAGTGGCAAGAGCTAAGCTTGGGGATGCTCAAGGCACCCCAAGTTAATATTCAAGTACTCCCAAGCAACTGCCCCAGTAGTACGGTCGGGGGTGTGCAACTCCACGGCCACACATGTGCGACTATGCGACGAGAGTGTGCCACTCCGAGGCCGTGCGTGTGCTACTACACCAACGAGAGTGTGCAACTTTGTGGTCTTGTGGGCGCGACTATGCCGCCGCGCGTGTGCAATTCCTGCAATCTTGCATGAATTACTATACCAACAAGAATGCAACTCCCACGGCGAAGGAGAGTGGGTACCTATGATGACGAAAGTGTGCAATTTTACAGCCATGCGTGTGCAACTATGCAAGTGAGATTGTGCAACTTCGCTGTCACACATGTGCAACTACGCCGACGAGAGTGTACAACTCCGCGGTCATACGTGAGCTACTACGCCGACGAGAGTGTGTAACTCAATGGTCGTGCGTGTGCAACTATGCTGGCACATGTGTGCAACTCCTGTTGTCGTGCATGAGCTACTATGCCGACGAGAGTGTGTCACTCCACGATCGCACGTGTATAACTATGCTAATGAGAGTGTGCAACTCTGTGGTCATGTGTGTGCGACTATGCAAAAAAATGTGCAACTCCACGATCATGCATGAACGGCTATGCCAAATAAAGTGTGCAACTCCAACTATGCCAAGGAGCATGTGCAACTCCCGCAGTCATGCATGAGCTATTATGCCAACTAGAGTGTACATCTTCGCGGCCGTGCGTGTACGACTATATCAACAAGACTGTGCAACTCTGTGCTCATGCATGTGCAACAGTCTTCCAGTGTGCAGCAGTAGTTGATTGAGCTTACAATGTCGCCCGTCTAGCTATACTTAAGTAAGCAATGCAAGCGCGAGACATCGTCTAACCATTTTTGTATTGTCGTGTTGTGCAACTTTCTAATGGTCATATCCAATTGAGAACATATCCAATTGAGAACTACTATGTGTGCAACTATAACTAGTGTGGATGCCAACTAAAAATATGTAAAAGTATATCAACTTAAGCGAGAATATTGTCTAGCCAACTTAGTACCACCGTGTTGTGCAACTTCACAAATCTTATGTGCAACTTCCTAAATCTTATGTGCAACTAAAAACTATTTTTAAAAAAAAGAAGGATGACCCCGGGCCTCTACATCTGGGCGATGCATACGACCACTTTATTAATTATTCTCACAAGACCTCACAAAGTTATACAACAGTAAGACTAAAGCTGACGTCTAAGCAACAAACTGTCCCTATACCTATCCAGTTGATGAAAGGGCGCAGATAGCCTGGGCCTCATACCAAATAGACATCGCAGCCAAGCCTAACATCTAAGACCTGATACCCCAATCTAGCCACTTGTCGGGTCTGGGGCACACACTGGTCCGGCGTGCTCTCAGAGGCCACCGCTGACAACTGCCGCCGCTCCATCTTCAGAATTGTACTGATGCATCAACCTTGCTCGGTCTACCTATTGTCGATGCCACCACGGCGTCCAATGACACCTCCTCCCTGCGCGCAAACAGCTGTACATGTCGCGGTCGCCACTGATTATACCTGGCCATACCTCGGGCCAGGCCAGGCTTCGGGCCGGGCCTAGCCAAGCCCGACGCAAAAAACCCAGGCCCGGGCCCGGCCATCGGGCCTGTTTTTTGAGCCCGAGCCCGTCCCTAACACGTAAAAGCCCGCCGGTCTCCGGCCCGGCCTAGCTCGACCTTCAGAAAAATGCAAAAACAACGGGCCCGGGCCCGGCCCAGCCATCGGGCTCAAAATCTAGGCCTAAGCCCGGCCCGGGAGCAGCGTCGGGTCAGGCCGGGCCGGGCTTCCCATGGCCAGGTATACCACTGATACACCTCAGCGCCATGCTGCCACGTACCACCAGCCGACACAGCTTTAAGCCCTTGGAGGATCTGTCGTGCGTATCACCTGCCGACCAGGCATGACCAAGCGTAGCACCTGTCGGTCAGGCATGACTTGACATCTCCGCCGAAGCTTCGTGCAAGACGAAGCCGCTCCACCTCCTGCCTCCGACTTCCAGCGCTGCTCCACAAAACGACGCTCCCAAGAGAGAAACGACACCGCAATGTCGCCATCATCCGGTCTGGAACACCAGATCCTAGGGTTTCCCCTAGAGCAATACGAGTGGGTCGACGGAAGTCACATGACGATGCCTTCATCAAGGTAACGACGTGGAACGCCGCCATCGCCCGCCGTCGGCTCGGTTTTCACCGGCAACTACATCTCCCCGACTCGCAGCTGGTGCCAGATGACGGATCCCGAGATCCGAACACCCAGCCTCAGGCCGACCACCTCCGACGGAAGAGATGACCACCACCGTCGGCTGCACCGGTCAAAACAGATCTGATCGGAGGTGCCGCCGACGAGACCACCAGGCCCTCCACGCCGCTGTCACCGATCTGAAGATAGCATGCACGCCACCGCAGCCAAGCCAGCCGCCGCCCGAAGGGCCATCCGCAGCGCCCGCAACCCTGGCCTTCGCCGCGCCAAGCCGTCGCCATCCGAGGACGGGCCGGCCTCCTACCGCCTACCGCCATCCGCCGCGCTGCAGATCCCAGATCGGTCGCGCCACCGCCGTCGGCCCCCGGGCTTAGCCCAGCGGCGTCTTCCGGCGGCGGCGGAGGGAGAAGAGGAGGGAGTTTGCGGCGGTGGCGCCCAGGTTTCTGGCCGCCCGAGTCGCCCTAGGGGGATGACGATGCCCTTCATATGTGCAACTACAACTATTTGATAATTTTCTCAAGAAAAAAGCACTGCAAAAAGTAAGATCGTGATATTCAACCAAGACTGAATGCTTTGTTGTGCAGCCGTGCAGAAATTATAATCAACTAACCTAAAGCGTCGGCAGTAGGACATTGAGAGCCGCAAAGCACACTGAAATATTTTATTAGCATTCTGGCGAGCACCATGTTCCTGGGCACTAAATACTCACCTTGATATCCAAATCGAAAGGATCACCGTTATTCCTGCTCTGTCTGATTTGATAATGCACACACACCAGGCGCTTCCATGACAAGGCCTCCTCCGGCATGCACCTGACCATGTGGTCGCCGCGAAACAGCGGAGGCGGCAGGACCTTGAGGCTCGCCTCGGGGCACATCTGCACGAAGTGAGCACCGGGAAGCAGCAACGTCACGGCCACCCTGAAGGTCCTGCCGTGCTTCCCCGTGAACCCAGAAGCCTCCACATGAGCGGGCGCCCTGGAGAAGACCTCCCGAAAGACGTGGAGCTCCATGAGCGGTCTGTCCTCGCCGAAGATGAAATGGATGGTGTCGAGACGGAGCGAGATCCGAGCCTCGCGGCTGTGGCATGAGGGGTGGCGGCGCAGGACTCATCGGCGTCGGCAAGGCGTCTAGATGGCGGAGTTCCACAGGAAGACGTGGGACGGGCGGGTCCAACGTGAAGCTCCTCGGATCCGTCCGGGTTCACACGCGGTGGCGCACCAGAGGCGGATAGCGGCGGTCAGTAGGAGAACAGGGTCGCGGGCGACGTGAGGGGGAGGAGGACCTCGGATGGGTGGGGTCGCCGGTGGGGAAGAGCACGGGGTTGCATCCGGCTGTGTAGGTGCAGCGGCAGACGCGCTAGAGGGTGGGGCGGCAGCTGAAGGCGCGCTGAGCGGCGAGGGTCCGACGGCGGCGGCGGCTAAAGGGGCGCTGTTGGAGGCAGGGCATCGCGCTGGGGATAAGGCGCGGGGCGTGGCTCTGGGTTTTGTCGGATACGCGTGAGAGAACTGCGTCTTGCCCCGACGAGGAAACACTTGGCGCTCGTGGGCCGTGCGATATGCTGGCAACGAGCGGTCGAGGCGCGGACGCTCGGTTTAGCGAAATCGTGTCTGGGTCTCTGGGACACTATAAATGGACCGGTGAGGTTGCGCTCTCTGTCGCAGCAAAGCCGGAAAACTGGTCCGCCCGGAAGCAAGAGATGGCTGACTTGTCCCTCGTGTGCGCGGCATCGCTCCCACTCACTCTGCTCGCGGCCTACGCGCTACAACCACTGGCCGACGCGCGCCGACGCCTCCCGCCCGGCCCCAGGCCACTCCCGCTCCTCGGTAACCTCCTCGACATCGGCGAGCACCCTCACCGTTCCTTCGCCAGCCTCGCCGACATCCACGGCCCGCTCATGTTCGTCCGCCTCGGCACTGTCCCAGCCGTCGTGGCCACCTCGCCGGAGGCCGCCCGCGAGGTCCTGCAGAAAAAGAACGCCAGCATGGCCGCTCGCCGTGGCCTGGACGCCTGGCGCGTCATGGACCACGACGCCAACTCCATGGTCGCGCTCCCGCCGCGCGGCAAGTGGCGCGCCTTCAGGCAGCACTCCAGGGCCGCGCTCCTCGGCCCCCGGCCGCTCGACGAGCACCGGGCGGTGCGGGAGGAGGAGGCGCGCGAGCTGGTGCGGCGCTTGTCCGCGGCCGGAGGCGCCCCGGTCGATGTGGCTCGCGAGGCGTTCGTGGCCATGGTGAACGTGCTGTGCCGCGGGATGTTCTCGGAGAAGCTAGATCCGGCCGTGGTGTCGGAGCTGACGGACGTGGCGGAAGAGGCGGCCGTGCTGTCCGGCCTGCCCAACGTGTCTGATTTCTTCCCGGCGCTCGCGGCCCTCGACCTGCAGGGTATCCGGCGCAAGGCGGGGAAGGTGCTCGCGTGGCTGTATACGCTCATCGACGAGCAGATCGAGCGGCGGAAGCTCAGCCGGGCGGACGGCGATGCGCGCAGGAACGATCTGTTGGATGTGTTGCTTGACATGGACGGCGACGTGCGAGACGAGGACGGATGGGTGATGAACCAGGAGTCCATCCGAGGTCTATTGATGGTAAGCATGCACACACGACCTTAGCATATGTTATAGTTTCTCTCTAAAAAAACATGTTATAATTGGCCAAAGTTTTATCCTAAAAGGAGTCAAATACATGCATTATGCAACGGAAAAAGGAGCTACAGAAATATTATTTTATCGATTTTGCTATTATGAAATGTTTTGTCAGCCCAGTCACTCTTTTTTCCCTTTTTGTGCGTGGTTGCTTTTTCTTGCTTTATTTTCCTTTTCGTTTTTATGTAGTATATAGGTCAATATGTGTGCCTGATCTGTGTATTGTGTGTGGATTTGTGTGCACGGCGTCGTGCGTGTCGTATGTAGTAGTAGTATATGTGTGTGCACGCACGTGTGCGTATGCACGTTCTTTTTTTTTCCGGCGAGGCGTATGTTTGTTCCTGTACGTGTGGCTAGTGTATGTGCGCAGGAGATGATACCATACATGAGATAAAAGGAATCATTATGGAAATCACACTGCTGTCCGAATATACACAACTATGTGTGCTTGCATACTGTGAAACAATACAATTTGTGTGCAAGTGTTGTCATTTGTTTTGAGTTTTTTTCCTTATTCTTTAAGTATACCGGTGTCTGTAATTCATTTCTTTTAGGGAGTCTATAATTCATTATTCATTATAACTCATGTTTTCTACCCCCACTCCCACCCAAAGAACCCCTCATGTTTTCTATTTAGTTTTAGTTTTTTACATTATATTATATGTTTTGTTTTAAAAACAGTTGACATGAAAAAATTCAATCGCATGTTGAATAGTTGCCACAAATGTATTGATCTCATGTATGCATGCATTTTCAGGAATTACTCCTAGGCGCAACATCAGTCCCCACCACAATCGAGTGGGCGATGTCGGAGCTATTGCAAAACCCTCCCGCTATACACAAACTCCAAGCGGAGCTCAGGAACGTCCTCGGCACCCGACCATGCGCATGGATGGAGGAGTCCGACACCGGCAGCCTCCCATATCTCCAAGCCGTCGTCAAAGAAACACTACGGCTCCATCCCCCGGTGCCATTCGCCACTGGGCTAGCCGAGGAGGCGGTGGAGATAGAAGGCTACAACGTCCCTAAGGGCACGACTGCCCTGGTGAACATCTGGGGGATATGCAGAAATGCCAAGGTATGGGATGAGCCCAACAGGTTCTTGCCGGAAAGGTTCCTGCATAGGGAGATAGAGTTCTTCGGTGCAGATTTTGAGCTGATCGCATTCAGCGCCGGGAAGCGGATCTGTCCTGGGCTGCAGCTCTCGAGTAAGATGGTGCCACTTATACTCGGCTCAATGCTCTATCACTTTGATTGGACATTGCCGGGAGAAGAAGATGCTGCTCCTGTAGATATGACAGAGCAGTTTGGACTGGTGTTGTCCATGGCTGTCCCGCTACGCGTTGTACCTAAGAAAATATTGTAAGGCCGGTCACAGTGAGAGTATCATATAAAGTATAATGCCCGCCAACTAAGTAGTTCAGATGAGGTGACATAAAATTGAATGAAGAAAGAAGGATTGAGTATCATAATATGACACCATATCATATTAAACAATGTGCCACTATTTGTCATGCATAACAATAAATAAGTTTACCTACAATATCATTCTATGATACTATGTAGTATGGAGATAGTATCATGAACTTGTATCATACAATACCCCACTACGACCAGCATGTTACAGTGTTGTGCATGATTAATTAATATTCAGCTAGGAGTTGATTGAATGAGCTTAATGTGGATTAAGGAGGTTACATTTCCTGCAAGTTAAAATTCCTCTCAATACCCTCTAATCCTCTTGAGTTGATTAGGATTAATCGAACAAGGCCTGCATAGAGAAAATTGCGACCGCCTCTACCCATCAGTGGTGGCGGAAGACTATGTGTGAGCGGCTTGCATTCGGAACACGGCTCAACAGCGCCATCCTGTGCCGGTGCTAGTCCGAGTCGAGCGGGCACGACCAAGTTCATACAGCTGGCCGACACAATACGACACCCCATTCACACCTACTCCCTTCGTTCATAAATATATGTACTAACTGTTAATAAATCAAATGTATATAAATACATTTTAGTGTATTTATTCATTTATTTTAAAATGTATATAGTTTATATTAAAATTGTAAAACATCTTATATTTGTAAACAAATAGAGTATTGCACTAGAGCATCTATAACCAGAGATAGCAAATCCAGGTCCTCAAATGCCCAAGGACACGCCGGGCGCGTCCGCGATCACTGACCGGGCACGTCTCATTTGTTGGTTTCTACACCTACGTCACTCATATCTGAAATCTCAAAACCATACAACCAATGCAACACTATGTAAAAGATAATCATTGGATGAAGCACATGTAGTTCATCGGGTATGTGTGGGACAAGCTGGATCAATCCAACGTGGCGAATGCACCCAAGTCATCCCATATCCGCACCGCCTTTAGACTGAATATGAGAAACGCCGGACGTGCCAGACGTTTCAAACAGTTTAAGGCGCCCGACAAATACTCTTATGTTGTTCAAACCTGAAGCGAGTCACTATCCACACCTCGAGTCATGCACCTACGCCCACCAGAATCCATGAAACCAACTGCAAGCAACGGATCTTCTACGGCCACACAGGCTGGCCTCCGGACATCGGGATCTTCTACAGGACTGCAACCACCTTAACCTCACGTACGCAATCGCATGTGGCCCAATGAGAAGCCAGGCGTGCGCTGCCGCCGGTCCATGTACAGGCTTCATCATATTCATCATAGAAGGAAGTTGCAGCCTCGCCAAGGGACTCCACGCTGCAGCTCCAATCAGCCGTCCACGTACACCGTACACGACTCCATCACGCTTAGGTTCGCTCGAGTACGCCACGCAACAGCAGGACATGACGTGCATCCTGGCCGACAGCAACCAAACACACCCTAACCGAACCAGCCGTGCACGATGCATCTTCATCGACGCCTCCTGCATCGAGCCAACTCACACCGTGCTGAATCTCTACGACTAATTCGCATCCAACAAAAAGAAAATCGTTGTCAAGGCCATCAACGAGAAGCGATCTCCACGGCATCATCCACGCCATAGGCCGGTGTACAACCTAAGGTAATTTTTCATCATATACGGCACGGTATCATAGATGATGCGCTGTTTGAAGATGACCCCTTGTGGTGATGACATATCAATGCAGATCGTTCATAAGCTGGAAATCTCCAGCTGCGTCCTCTAATTATATAACTGTAAGATGTGTAACTGAGACAGCATCACGACAACAGCATTGATCACGTGCACGTCATCTACGATGACATGATTGCGTTGATATGACGCCGCTTTAGTGATGACCTCCTACACGGCCATACGGTTCTGACAAAATTGATGTGTGCTCAATGAGTTTTCTCCTGTTCTTACAAAATTGATGGTCTTTTCGCTGATGACACTCTCTGACATCCGCAAGGTGCATCGTCCACGACTGTAGTTATGTCATCACACATTTTTTGACACATCTGTCTATGTGCAGCTACATCGACTACAACGATCACATCGACTATGGCTACTGCATGATCAACTATACCGGCATCAACATTGGCAATGTCGACGACTACTTGTCGGCAACAACTCCAGTCAACATTCGCGTCATCACTATCGTTCACGACACTTCTGTTGTGGCCATGGGAGCAGGGGCGGAGCTCTGTTGGGGCTAAACAGGGCCATGGCCCGCCCAGAAATTTCACCAAATTCTTTTACCTATGTGTGTGTTCCTAGTTCCTAGCCCAGCCCACGCAACACACAGTAGGCCCATCCCCTCTCGTCTCATGCTCGCACCGTACATAGAGGCACAACGTCTCCAATTCCCCATCCTCTCATATCTCTGTATGTGCTTATGATTCAGAATCTGCTGACTCCACCTTGTAAGATTCAGAATTAGAAAAAAAAACACTTTGGCCCACCCAAAATTTTCTTTCAAGCTCCGCCACTGCATGGGAGGGAATAGAGGAGAGACAGGAAAGACACGAGAAGGGGACGTAGTCACGACGATAGGCGCCGCCCCATCAAATGCGCAATTGATAGTGGCAACAAAAGACTTTAAATCCAGTCGCGGTAGTCCGCTTTGCTCCTGCTATAACTGAGGGGAATTTTAGAACATGTCACATATAGGTTTTGGGTTTAAAGGCATACAAACGAACACAACAATAAAATATTTAATTACGCTAGTCCATTATTTAATTGTCCATAGTAAATCATGACACACACAAAAAACAAAATACTCTATACCTGAAGCGAATACAATCCCTTTGCAATATTTAATTATTCTTTGGCAAATCATGAGGGCTATTCTACCAATTAAGACATTAGGAATAGAGATTCAAAATCTGACACACACAAAAAACAAAAATACTCTATACCTGAAGCGAATACGATCCACACCTCGAGTCATGCACCTACGCCCATCCGAATCCATGAAATCAACAACAAGCAACGGATCTTCTGCGGCCACACACCTGGCCTGCAAACATCAGTATCTTCTACAGGACTGCAACCACCTTAACCTCACGTACGCAATCCTTGCATGTGGGTAGGCACGTGAGCAATGAGAAGCTTCATCATACAAGGAAGCCGCAGACCCGCCAAGGGACTCTATGCTGCAGCTCCACTCACCCGTCCGCGTACACCGTTCACGATCCATCATGCTTAGATTCGCTGGAGTACGCCACGCAACAGCCAGACATGACGTGCATCCTCACCGACGCCACACGACGTATCAGCCGAACCAGCCGTGCACGATGCATCTTCATCGACGCCTCCTGCATCGAGCCAACTCACACCGTGCTGAATCTCTACGACTAATTCGCATCCAACAAAAAGAAAATCGCAAGGCCATCAACGAGAAGCGATCTCCACGGCATCATCCACGCCATAGGCCGGTGTACAACCTAAGGTAATTTTTCATCATATACGGCACAGTATCATAGATGATGCGCTGTTTGAAGATGACCCTTATGATGATGACATATCAATGCAGATCGTTCATACAGTATATCATAAGCTGGAAATCTCTAATGTCCTCTAATTGTATAACTGTAAGATGTGTAACTGAGACGGCATTAGGACAACAGCATTGATCACGTCGTCTAAAATGACATGATTGCATCGATATAGCGTCGCTTTAGTGATGACATCCTACACGGCCATATGGTCCTGACAAAAGTGTTGTGTGCTCGATGGGTTTTCTTTGATTCTGACAAAACTGATGCTCCTATTGCTGATGACACTCTCTAACATTCACAATGTGCATTGTCCATGACTGTAGTTTTGTCATCACATATTTTTTGATGCGTCCGTTTATGCGCGGCTACATCGATTACAACGACCACGTCCACTGTGGGCTGTGGCTAGTGCATGATCAACTATATGGGCATCAACATTGGCTATATCGACAACTACTCGTCGGCAATAACTCCAGTCAACATTCGCGTCATCACTACTGTCCACGACACTTCTGTTGTGGCCATGGGAGGGAATAGAGGAGAGGCAGGAAAGGCACGAGAAGGGACGTAGTCACGACCATAGGCGCCGCCCCGTCAAAGGCGCAATTGATAATGGCAACAAAAGACTTTAAATCCAGTTGTAGTAGTCCTCTTTGCTCCTGCTACAACAGAGGAGAATTTTAGAACACACTAGTAGAAAACAGGGAACTAGTCCCGGTTCAATAGGCCTTTAGTCCCAGTTCTGGAACCAGGACAAAAGGGTCGGAACTAAAGCGTAAAATCTTTAGTCTCGGTTCGCTTACGAACCGGGACAGAAGGGGCTCCACGTGGCTGCTGTGGGGCGCACAGGCAGGAGGACCTTTAGTCCAGGTTGGTAACACCAACCGGGACCAAAAGGCAGCACGTGTCAGCAGATCGTGGATGCTAGGGTTTTTGGTTTTTTGAAGGGGGGTGGGGTTTAGGGGTTTTGGAGGGTTAATTTAGGGGTTTCATATTATGTTAGCTAGCTAATAGAGAAAAGTGACATCTCTTTATCTACGTGCTTGGTCGACGCTAGCTACTATACATATAGAGAGAACTCGACACGCTAGCTAGTAAGCAAATGAAGAAACCATTAATTACACAAGATCGTCATGAACATATACAAAGAGAAGTGACCTCTCTTTCTCCGAGAGATTGGTCGAACAACGAGTTTTCATATATCTATCCGACGCTACTACATATATACAATATAACATCTCTTACAATCCCTAACATTTAAAGTCCATATCAATTTCCAAATGGTATTCTCCCTTCTCATTTATGACATGGTCAAGAAAGAATCCTGCCAATTCCTCTTGAATTGCTCATATGCGATCATGTGGTAGGAGTTCATCCCGCATCTGCCAAATCTAATTTAAAGAAGGGGCTTAATAAATATATATATATATATGAATGAAACTCAACACAAATGATGACAATAAAATAGAATTGTGAATATTATTGTTTACATACTTCATATTGTTTTTCAGAGTAGCCTCCCTGAGAGGTCGTGTTGTAGATGAACTCGCAAGCATAGTATCCACATAAATTATTCCCGCCTTCCTGCCACAAGCAGTTTACGAGAAATCGAGTTCAATCAAATTGATAATCAAGCATGATAAATGGTATTGATGAAACTAGAATCAATGGGAGATGCGCGAAACTAACTAGTACTACTTACTTTCGGGTGTGTAAATCACAGCTCCCTCGGCAGTCCCAGAACCATTCCGGTGAACTCTTTCCAAACCCTGCCGGAAAAATAAAATAATTACTTGATATCAGGAAATGAACAAAGTTGCCGATATGGTGCGATAATGATCGATTGAACTTACTTCAGGAGCATTTCAGTCATGTTCGGATAGTCCTGGGGATCTTTTCGTCTCGAGTCTAAGACAGTTACTACTCCCCGTCAAGCTTAATCTCTAGCAGAATAAAGTGGAAGCTACGCACGCATGCATAACTCATGAATTACATTACTATAACATCGAGTAAGCGAAACCGACACAAGACAGTAACACTCACTTGAAGTTGTAAGGAAAGAGTATTTTTCCTTTGTTTTGATTTCGAAGTAAGGATTGTAGCAAGTTGTCCTCAATATCTTTGACTCTGTTTTTAATCGACCATTCATTTATGGTATTTGGGTTAATGAACCCAATGTCATAGATTTGTGCTTTTTTGCATTCGACGATCTTCAATCTGCATAATATAGTGAGGATAATTATATATATATGCAATGAAAGAGCTGAGCTACAGAGACTTAATTACAGAAGTAATACTTACAGACAGCAGGAGGTCATGAGTTGTTTGTCGAGGGCTGCTTGATTGTATAACTGGAATAACTCCACAAACTCAACCGGCATCACCTCAGTTCCAACAAGGTCGTGCTCCTCTTTAATTCCCAGCATCAAAGTATCCTTCCCAGACTTGCTGCAGGTTTCCATGTACCTTCATGCAATCTTCGCATCATCATTGTTAGAGGAGGATGATCAGGTTTGATGAGAGGTACTACCTCTTGCGCATGCATTGGTTTTCCCTTGAAAAGGAAAGGGTGATGCAGCACAATAATGTAAGTATTTCCCTCAGTTTTTGAGAACCAAGGTATCAATCCAGTAGGAGGTAACACACAAGTCAACTAGTACCTGCACAAACAAACAAAAACCTTGCAACCAACGCGATAAAGGGGTTGTCAATCCCTTCACGGTCACTTACGAAAGTGAGATCTTATAGAGATAATAAGATAAATATTTTTGGTATTTTTATGATATAGATTGGAAAATAAAGATCGCAAAATAAACGGTAATAGAAATAGCAAATTGATATGAAAATAATATGATGGAAGATAGACCCGGGGGCCATAGGTTCACTAGTGGCTTCTCTCAAGATAGCAAATTCTACGGTGGGTGAACAAATTACTGTCGAGCAATTGATAAAAAAGCGAATACTTATGAGAATATCTAGGCATGATCATGTATATAGGCATCACGTCCGCGACAAGTAGACCGAAACGATTCTACATCTACTACTATTACTTCACACATCGACCGCTATCCAGCATGCATCTAGAGTATTAAGTTCATAAGAACAGAGTAACGCATTAGGCAAGATGACATGATGTAGAGGGATAAACTCAAGCAATATGATATAAATCCCATCTTTTTATCCTCGATGGCAACAATACAATATGTGCCTTGTTGCCCCTGCTGTCACTGGGGAAAGGACACCGCAAGATTGAACCCAAAGCTAAGCACTTCTCCCATTGCAAGAACGATCAATCTAGTAGGCCAAACCAAACTGATAATTCGAAGAGACTTGCAAAGATATTTAAATCCTGCATAAAAGATTTCAGAGAAGAATCAAATATTCTTCATAGATAATCTTGATCATGAACCCACAATTCATCGGATCTCGACAAACACACCGCAAAAAGAATTACATCGAATAGATCTCCAAGAGAATCGAGGAGAACTTTGTATTGAGATCCAAAGAGAGAGAAGAAGCCATCTAGCTAATAACTATGGACCCGAAGGTCTGTGGTAAACTACTCACACATCATCGGAGAGGCTATGGTGTTGATGTAGAAGCCCTCCGTGATCGATTCCCCCTTCGGCGGAGCGCCGAAAAAGGCCCCAAGATGGGATCTCACGGGTACAGAAGGTTGCGGCGGTGGAAATAGGGTTTCGTGGTGCTCCTGGATGTTTTTGGGGTATATGGGTATATATAGGAGGAAGAAGTATGCCGGTGGACCTGCGAGGGGCCCACGAGGGTGGGGGGCACGCGTACCCCCCTGTGTGCGCCCTCCTGCCTTGTGGCCTCCTCGCTTCTTTCTTGACGTCCACTCCAAGTCTCCTAGATCACATTTGTTCCAAAAATAACTCCCCCGAAGGTTTCATTCTGTTTGGATTCCGTTTGATATTCCTTTTCTGCGAAACACTGAAATAGGCAAAAAACAACAATTTGCACTGGGCCTTTGATTAGTAGGTTAGTCTCAAAAATAATATAAAAAGGTATATTAAATCCCATTAAACATCCAAAACAGATAATATAATTGCATGGAACAATAAAAAATTATAGATACGTTGGAGACATATCAAGAGGCTTCCCGTACTCGTATTTGAAGATCTCTACCACCTCTAACATTTCAAACTCTACATCATCGCCCAGGTAATCAGCAAGATTGGTACCGGGCACTAGCCCCGGATGATTAGCGACGATATCGCTAGACACCTTGAGCAGGGGGCACAATTGGTTCGCCTGTTCGCCGAGCTGGCGAATTTGTTTCCCACTTCTTCATTGTGCAAACCATGTATCACTAGAAGTACTTCCCGACCGCCGCACATCTTCATATGTCTTTTTAAGACAGCGGACATCGTTGGAATCTGGCGGAGGCGATGGTGGTCGCTTCAGGGCATCCAGAATGCGCTTCACTTTCACCGGATCTACCGTTTCCTTCGGAGGTTGAGGTTTCCGTGCAAAATGGTCCCTCACTTGGGCAGCACAGATGTCCTTGGTTTCCTCATCGGTCCTCTCGTATGGTAACTTTGCCGGAGCCTTGAGACATGGACCATATTTGAATTGCTTTCCGACTTTGCTTGTACTACTAGCCACCGGAGCGACGGTGTCTCTCGTCCACCATTGCTGACGCGATGGAGTCCGCTGACAAGCCAGAGGAGGCGGAGGAGGAGGCGGAGTGCACTAACGCGCCGGAGGAGGCGAAGTGCCATCACATGCCGGAGGAGGCAGAGGATGAGGCAGAGTGCCCTGATCACTCATCGGAGGAGGAGGAGGAGGAGGCGGAGTTCCCTGACTTGCCGGAGGAGGAGGAGGAGGCGTCCAGTTTGGAAGCTTGATGTACTCCTTCCTCCATAGACAGGTACTCCTCAAAGCATAAACCAGATGATTTTCCCCTTCACGTGTAGGGTAGTCAAGCTCCAGTTCCTCAAATCCCTCCATTATTTCATCCACCGTCACAACAACATAGCCATGTGGAATCGGACAATAATGAAAAGTTTCGTCAGCTTGAGGAGGTACAATAGAGTCCACAGCCTCCTTCAAAGTCAGGTTCTGGCATTTTGTCATTATGTCGCAACGTTGAGCCTCTGTGATAGTAT
This sequence comes from Triticum aestivum, assembly GCF_018294505.1. NCBI lineage: Eukaryota > Viridiplantae > Streptophyta > Magnoliopsida > Poales > Poaceae > Triticum > Triticum aestivum. Next base: position 61,977,643 of record NC_057794.1, on the reverse strand, counting down.
CCACCGGGTAGCAAGGAGCCGTGAAATCAGGCTAAACGAGCTCCGTGGAAGCGACGCTGCTTCTCCACTGAGATGGTGGGGTAGCTTATGGGGCAGCGTCGAAGCAAGGATCTTCGTGCCACTGAGATGGTTGGCCGGTAGCTGCAAGTTCCTCTAGCTTTGCTATTCTTGCATTGAGATTCTGCATTTCGCTCACTTCCGTTTTCCTCTTTCTTTCTCGGCTTCTGTAACCACCACTGTCTGGAAACCCAGCCACCCATGGAATGGGGCCTGGTGTGCCTCGTGTTCATCCAGGGTGCTCAGGATTTCCGAGGGCCTCTGTCAGCTCGTCCTTCTCTCTGTCGGTAATGAACGTCCCTTCCTGCGCTGCCCTAATATATTGCTGAAGCTTCTTGATGGGTATTTCAAGTTGCTCGTCCGTCCAACGACACTCCCCTGTTTCTGGGTCCAAAGTTCCACCAACCCTAAAGAACCAAGTCCTTCAACAATCTGGCCAGTTCAATGTCACTGGTTCGACCCCTTTAGCAAGCAGGTCTTGCTCAGCTTTGTCCCACAACGACCGGGCTTTGTAGTAGCCACCTGACTGTAATGTCCTGAGGCCATGCGCCTGGTGTCTTCTAGTTATTCGCCGTCGTTGCCATGTCATTCGCTTGCATGTTGATCCTTGCCATGTCATCATGTGCATTTCATCTGCATGTTTTTCAAAACTTGCATCCGTTCGGGTCTCCCAATTCTCTCTGTTGTCTGTTCTGAGCCCAACCACATTCGCCCGCGCCCGCGGCACCTCCGATATATTATTTTATAAGTGGGATAAAATGTTCTCGGAATGGGAGGAAAGTTGGCGGGCGGTGTTGTTGTGTTGTAGGTAGGCCACCTGCCAAATTTCATCGCATTCGGAGTCCGTTAGATGCCCCAATGAATAACTATAGCGGCATTATAACCAGTCTATTCGTCGGGCGTATCAGTCTCCGAAATAGTAGCCGGGCCTCCCTCTTCTCTTCCCTCTTCTCAGCCCACACCCTTCCACAACAACCCACTAGCCCATCTAAACCCCCTCCATGCTCATCACTATCGGATCATGATTGTGTGGGAGAAAACGGCTCCTCCATAGCCCTCTCCTAGCTCCATATGCCTATATAAACACCCCCTCATCCTAAATTTCAGCAAACCCTAGCCCCTAGCCTCCCCTGAACCTCCAGCCGCTGCACCTTCCTCATTTTCTGTGCTGGCCTAATCCGCCGCCACCACTTGTCGCTGCAGCTCCGCCACCCGTAGCCAATGGCCTCGCGCCACATCAGTCCCAAGCTGCCTCCTCACCCAATCCATGTGTGCCACCTCAGCTCCTAGCGCCTCCCGCCGCCACCAACCCGCCAGGCCCGGGCGAGGCCTGCGGAGACCATCCACCGCTGCCCCGAGCGCCCCACCCCCGTAGCAGCCCGGGCTCGCATGCCCCTCCTCCCGTTCGCTCGACCCGCCACTGTAGAGCCTCGCCGGAGACCGGAGCACACCGCCTCGTCGGAGTTGCATCCGCCGCTGGCGAGCACCTTGACGAGGCCAGATCCGCCGCCCTCCTCCTCTTCATTTCCCTTGTCTCTCTCCTTTCTAACCTCTCTCTCTCTCTCTCTCTCTCTCTCTCTCTCTCTCTCTCTCTCTCTCTCTCTCTCTCTCTCTCCGCTCGCAGCTCACCGCCACCACCATGGATGCCACCACCGGCCGTCATCGCGCCTCCGCCTCGCATCTTCTTTGATCTGGACAGATCCGGGGTCCCCAGGCCTGAATCTACCCATTCTCGCGCTGCTGGACGTCCTCCCTCCCGTGCCGGAGTCCCGTGCCGCTGTCTCGACCTCCACTCCGGCGCCGCCACCCTCTGCGTCGTGCGCAAGCCCCAGGGACAGCGACGCCTCAGCCCTCATGGGTTGCGCAGTGCTTGAGGCCCAGCCCCGCCGTTCCCGCCGGCGCCCGACCTCCTCCACGATCTGGGCGAAGTTCCACTAGGTGAGCGCCCGCCAGCCCAATCCCACTCCCTGTGCGTAATATAACATCCCGCGCTTGCTCTGTTTTTCCCTGGAAATCGCCTAAGTCCTTTATCTGTTAATATCATCCATGCATCTTGTGTACCTCATAACTTTGTGCACATTTGTCCGTTGCTGATGTTCTTTATATTGAAATGTTAATATCTTGATGCTCTACATGATGGTGTAGTTTGCATGCATGTTACTGTTAATATTGATGCCTTAATCTCTATTGCAAAAGAGCTAAATGATATAATCTGCTGAAAATTGCTGAAACATTCATATTTGTCTTTTTCATAGCATTTTGTGTGATTTTATTTTGAGCATCATGCCAACATGTTTTAGGAGCATAATCGTGCCATCCTTGCATTGGCGCAATCCATGTATTCTGATATGACATGTGGTGACTAGCACAAGCTTGCAAAGTGTGGTACTTGATGTTTCTGTTTTCAGTCAGTTAGTGATTTCTGCTAAGTCTGAACCTGCTATATTATTTTGTCAAGTTTACATTATACTACTAGTGAATCTGTGCATATTTTGGAGATGCTCAGTAATGATGGTTTGAAGCTCATGTTATGCTATACCCATAAATTCCTTTGATTGCAATTATGTTCTACCTTAGCTTGCTATTACCATGCTCTCAAATTGCTAAATAATGTTTCTGTCGGTCTGTTAACAGTAAGTTCATTTTTTGCCAAGTGAATAGTTAGTGTTCTATGCATCCTATGACCATGTTCTTGACATGAGTAGTTGCACAAGCATGTCTTCTTGCTGTTGGGTGTATTTGCATGCCATGATATGCTTTGTGGTGAGTTGCACAAGCTCGCAAACATGCCTATTTATCGCTATTTTTGCCATGTCCAGTAAATTCCACTAAGTCTGAGAATCTGTTATAACTTGCAATCTTGATTTGATGAATTCCATTGATCTAGGGGTTATTTGGAGATGCTTAGTAATCGTGTTTTTCCATGTTCAACTAGTACTTATATGCCATGCTTTTGTTTGCTATGTTCTTGCACTGTAACATAATTGTTTCTTGCCTCCAACATGTCAACATGTTATTCCTGCTGACATGTATGCCCTGTTTTTCACTAAGTCATAATCTGCATTATAAAGTTGCTTTTTTAATTGATCATATTGGCTTAATCTTGAATCCTATGAACCTGAACCATCATGATATTTGAAGTATGTCATCTATAATTTAAGTGCATATTAAGTTTGTGCTCATATGATTCCTGTAGCATATTGTTTCCATGATTGCAAAGTGCCTAGTTGCTGTTTGGGATAGATTGTGTTTGAAACTTGTTTCGTGTGTATGTGATGAACCGTTGCTCCGTTTTGAGCATGATCTATATGAAACTTACTTAGTTTTGCATGTAGTTTTATATTACCTTGTTGCAACCTTGCTTTGGAGTGTTTGTGGTTGTGTGTTGCTTGCATTTGCATCAATGCCATGTTTAACTTGTTTTGCTCATATCTTCTAGGTCGTAGCTCCGAATTAAATGAACTTCATATGCAACTTAATTAGAAAAATGCGTAGATAATCTTGGTGCACTTTAACTTGTTTAACAAATCTAACATTGTGTTTTAATCAGATCAGTACCAATTTCGAAATTTGCATATGGGGAGTTTCCAGAATTGTTATATGTTGTTTCCGGCCTCATTTAAACTTGCTTTGTTGTGATGTTCTTGTATGCATCATCTCTTGCCATGAGTAGCATCATGTAGCCTTATCATGCATCATACTTCGTTGAGCATCATGTCATGTTTATGTGTTGTGTGTTTACCGTGTTGTTTGCTTCTTTCCGGTCGTGCTTCTTCTCGATAGTTCATGTTTCATTGCGATCATGAGGATTTGTTCGACTACGTTGGTTCGGCTACTTCATGGACTCTTTCTTCTTCCTAGCGGGATTTCAGGCAAGATGACCATCACCTTGGATCTCACTACAATCTTTGATATGCTAGTTGTCTCGATGCTATCGCTATGTCGCGCTACCTACCACTTGTTTATCAAGCCTCCCAATAAGCCATGAAATAGCCTATAACCTTTTCCACCATCCTTGCAAACCGTTGTTTCCCTATGTTACCGCTCTGCTCAGCTCCTCTTATAGCGTTGCTAGTTGCTGGTGCAGTTGCAGGTTGTTCCATGTTGGGACATGGATATCATGGATATTATGGGATATCACAATATCTCTTATTTAATTAATGCATCTATATACTTGGTAAAGGGTGGAAGGCTCAGCCTTTTGCCTGGTGTTTTGTTCCACTCATGCCGCCCTAGTTTCCGTCATACCGGTGTTATGTTCCTTGATTTTGCATCTCTAACACGATGAGGCCTCATTTGGTACAAGGGGATTGAGAGGGTTTCCAGAGGATCATCCCTGCAGGGCCTAAAAACCTCTGAAAACCCCGACGGCCCATTTGTTTCACGTGGTTTGCCCAACCCAATCCCTTCCATCCCCCTTCGACCCCCTTCAATCCACGCGTCTCCCAAGCCTAGAGGGCACAGGCAGGGAACGAGATGGCAAAGCGATGATGCCGCCCCGCCGCCACCGAGAGGAGGCGCCCTGCCATCGGGGAGAGACGGGGACTAGGGTTTACGCCACCGCGCCGCCGCTCCCTCCCCTTCTCCACTCCCCGAGCAAAGGCGGGGACTAGGGTTTACACCGATGCGCCAACACCGCCTCCCCTTCTCCGCTCTTCCTCTCCGGCGACCCCAGCCACCTCCGAGGCCCTCCCGTTCGTCGATATGCATCGCCGCCCCAGCCCTCCACCATGGAACCCAAGCTTGCTTGTCCCCTAGGTAAGAGTTGTATTTTATTTCCTATGGATGTACGTGTGCTGCTTAATTCCCCTATATTTTCGACTATATCTTGAATCCCTTGCATTGTTGATGCAAGCCGGGTGTCTCTTTGTAGGTCAATTGACTTCATCTATGATGATCTTGATCTCTAGCTAGTCGATTATGTAGACTTTTGGTTTCAGTTCAGTCCGATTAGACTAATCTGTTGCTATATATAATCTGGGGATCTAATTTGTAGGACAACCGAACCGAATCGCATCATGCAATTGTGTGAGACTGAGTTACGTACTAGCATAATGCCTGGTGTATTTTTTTAGCTTTTGAACCGAACTGAATCGCATCGTAAAAGGAAACATAGAGAAATTTAAGTACAATTACAGTTTAGTTTCATGCTGCAATTGACAATTGAATTCCATCATTTGATTGCACGCTGATCCCGAAAATTTAAGATATGTTTATTGAATAAGCTTAATCACACTTGTTATTTTATAAAATTTACTACAGAATGGTTGTTCTACGGTGCGAGGGTTAAAAAAAAGCTTAATCACAGGATCTGTAAACTACAATGACTCATCCAAAAGTATGCATCATGCAGTTTCATTACTAGTCGATGCGGTGGGACTAGTAATGTTGCTCTGCATATTATCCATTTGCTCCTGGAATTGCAACATACTATTTCTGGGCAATGCTATGCTTTCAATACTTAATTGTCTTGTATGATGCCATTTGCTCCGTTCCTAGAAATAGGATAGCAATCTAGAATAACTTTATGATGATGATGTTTGCACCCATCCCCTGTTTTTTTGTAAATTGTACTCTACATTGCTTACCAATATTCTTATCTAGTTGTGCTGATATAGTCTGTAGGATGGATGAACTAGTACAATGTACACCTCATGCTGGTTATCTGGGAGCACCGATCACTTGTTTGTTTGTTTGTTTGTTTGTTCGTGAATCTTGTTCTGTGTTGCATTAGCTTACTAGTAGTACGCTTGTTATCTTGGGAGCATCATCCATACTAGTACATGTAGTTCATTACTATCTATTCGTCTAGCTAGCTAGCTAACTTGGTCCATTTCCGTTGAACTGAATCTATGTACTAAACCTTCGCTAACTTGATCTCCCTCCATGGACCTTGTAGCCTCTTCCACGCTCCACCAGCATCAGCCTTCTCCACGCCTCGCAGCCATCAGCCTCCTTCACACATACCGAAGAGCTGGTATTTTCCCCGATAAGATGTAACTTTTTCTTTTCATGTTATCGCCATCATAAATCATTTGAGAATAAGTTTTATTGTGATTACTTGCAGTAGCAAACTGAATCTGTGTACCAAATTAGTCTTGGTGGCAAGATATGTATGGATCATTTTAGAAACAATCGATGAATTTTAGAAACAGTGATCTCAGACCTTGCTAACTTGTTCTTTATAGAACGAATGCTATTTATAAGAACTTGGTCCATTTCTGTTGAACTGAATTATGTAATGGACCTTGCTAACTTGTTCTTATTTTGACAGAGATCGATGTTTTCATGTAGAGTTATTACGAGTATTTGCTTTTGGACTTCTTTTATGTGGACTCAAGATCGATGTTTTCATGCAGAGTTATTACAAGTATTTGCTGCTTCCAGCCCGGAGTTAGATGGTAACAAAGGAAAGAGCTCAATTGCCAATGGCAACATGGAATGCAGCCACCGGAATACAAACATGGCTACCACCTATGTTAAACTTTGGTTGTAACAGAATATTATGAGGACATGTTGTTCTTGTAACAAAATAATCTGGGAGCAAGTTATAATCTGGGAGTAACCTGTTCTTGTAACAGAATATTGTGAGGACCGACATGGTTAGAGTTGTTAAACTAGCAAAGATGGGATTTTTAATTGCATTGTTGCCATCAGTCTATTATATCAAACCCCGTCTACCAAACATGTTTTTATGGAAGGGGATTGGAAACTTGGGGATGTGAGGGGAATTGAGGGGATTGGGTGGAAGGAAGGGATTCACCAAATCCTCCTGAATCCCCGCCTCCCAAAACCTCTCAAATTCCCTTGTACCAAATGAGGCCTGAGGGTTTATGGGCCCCTCTTGATAGTTCACTTTGAGTAAAACTCTTCCAGCAAGAACCAACATTGGTTTTACCATTTGCCTAATAACAACTAAAACTTGCATAGGGACCTGCCGGCCCCCGAGGTCTCTTAATCCACCCACGTGCCAATGCTCCTCATGAGTGTTGGTCCAAACCGGGCGATGTCCAGCGCCCCCTAGGCAGCCAGGGTCTCAGCCAACCCGACGTCTTGCCCATCCGGTGTACCATGAGAATGAGATACGTGCGACTCCTATCAGGCTAGGTCAGTGCATCGGGAGGTCTTGCTGGTTTTCTTTTACCATTGTCGAAATGTCTTGTGCACCGAGATCCCGAGTTTGATCGGATGTCCCGTGATGGAGGATTGTCTCCGTGGATCGTGAGCTTGTCATGGGCTAAGTTGGGACACCCCTACATGGTTTAAACTTTCGAGAGGCGTGCTCGCGGTTATGTGGCAGATGGGAACTTGTTAATATCCGGTTGTGGTGGACTTGAACTAAACTCAACTAAAATACACCAACCGTGTGTAACCTATATGGTTTCTTCTCTCTCTTTGATTCTCAATACCATGTTCTCCTCGATGTTCTTGGAGATCTATTCGATGTAATACTCTTTGGCGGTGTGTTTGCCGAGATCCGATGAATTGTGGATTTATGATCAGCTTATCTATGAATATTATTTGAATCTTCCCTGAATTCTTATATGCATGATTTGATATCTTTGCAAGTCTCTTCGAACTATCGATTTGGTTTGGCCAACTAGATTGGTTTTTCTTGCAATGGGAGAAGTTCTTACCTTTGGGTTCAATCTTGCAGTGCTCGATCCTAGTGACAGAAGGGGAACCGACACGTATTGTATTGTTGCCATCGAGGATACCAAGATGGGGTTTTCATCATATTGCTTGAGTTAATTCCGCTACATCATGTCATCTTACTTAATGTGTTACTCCGTTCTTTTGAAATTAATACTCTAGATGCAGGCAGGTGTCGGTCGATGTGTGGAGTAATAGTAGTAGATGCAGAATCATTTTGGTCTACTTGACACGTACGTGATGCCTATATTCATGATCATTGCCTTAGATATCGTCATAACTTTGCACTTTTCTATCAATTGCTCGGCAGTAATTTGTTCACCCACCGTAATATTTTCTATCTTGAGAGAAGCCTCTAGTGAAACCTATGCCCCCCCCCCCCGGTTCTGTTTTCCATCATATAAGTTTCCGATCTACAATTTTAGTTTCCTATTTACTTTCTTTGCAATCTTTTACTATCCGTCCCATAAACCAAAAGTACCAAAAATATTACGTTACCGTTTATCCATCTATATCAGATCTCGCTTTGCAAATAACCGTGAAGGGATTGACAACCCCTTTGTCATGTTGGCTACAAGTTGGTGTTTGTTTGTGCAGGTATTCAGTGGCTTGTTGCGTTGTCTCCTACTGGATTGGTACCTTGGTTCTTAAAAACCGAGGCAAATACTTACTCTACTTTGCCGCATCACCCTTTCCTCTTCAAGGGAAAAACTAACACAAGCTCAAGAGGTAGCAGGAAGAATTTCTGGCGCTGTTGTCGGGGAGATCTACGCCAAGCCGAGACATACCAAGTACCCATCATATACTCTCACCCCTCGCATTACATTATTTGCCATTCGCCTCTTGTTTTTCTCTCCCCCACTTCTAAAATGATTTTCGAAAAGATTTGCCTTTTCTTCGCCTTCTTTCCGTATGTCTTTTTGTTTGTGTTTCCACATGCCTTCTATCTTCTTGCATCTTTGCTTGCTAAAAATCTATTGATGTGGATCCACTTAAAGTTTTCTACTTGGATCATCTTCGATCTATTTGTGCTCGTGCTGAAACCCCAACTAGTTTAGTTGAGGGAAAATCTTTAGATGAGCATGCTCATTTTGTGCATCATCGTTTGTCTGAAAAAGGGAGACTCTTATGGAATCAAATAAACAGTTTGCTATGCTATGCTTGGAATCTTTGTGAAATTTTTTATTTTACTTGTTGCTCTAAGAACCCTAAAAAATACCTTCCCTACCTATGTGAGTTTAATGATAATGAAATCTTATCTTCTTATGAAAAGGGTGTTTATAGTTACTATGATATTGAACAAATTGAAGAATTTGTTGCTTTTAAGGGTGCTTATGAATTTGCTTCTTTGATTGAAACGTATGATATTACTCTCTACAAATCTGAAAACTTGGACATACTTAAATATTGCTAAGAAAACTATGCTCATAATGCCTATGTCAAAGAATTTATTGAGAGAATGACCATTGCTTTGGAAGAAAATAATGATATGCATGAATCTATAGATAGTTATGATTCCGATGATTTGATTGAAATATCTCTTGATGAACATGATGCTTGGTACTCTTGTGGCCATGATGCCAATATTTATGTAGATGAATTGGCTATAGTTCCTTATGTTAAACACGAGATTATTGCTATTGCACCCATACTTGATAGTTCCTTGAATCAAAAGCATGATTGCAATGATTTTACTATGGATTATATTAATGTCAATTGTGTTAATAATATGCAAAATCCCAAACTTGGGGATGCTAGTTTTGCTATGTCTACTACTTAATGCAATGATCATGATTGGGGTGATAATGCTTCTTATGACCTTGAAAATTTATTTAAACCTCATGATGAATTTGATATTGATAATATTTGCGATAATATTGAAACTGGGTTTGGAAGAGTGTAAAATTTAGGAATTATGATCCCACTACTTTGGAGATTGATCGATCTTATGAAGTTTTTGATAAAAGTGAGTTTGGAGAGGTCATGACTTTATTTTATGATAATCCCACTATTTTGGAAGAGTGCAACTTTGCATGCATGAGGATCATAAAGAGAAAATTTTATGTGATAGCTATATTGTTGAATTTGATTATGATCTTACATGTAATTATTATGAGAGAGGGAAATATGGTTGTAGAAATTTTCATGTTGCTAAATTACCTCTTGTTATGTTGAGATTGCTATTGTTTCTTTCTTCTTCCTTGCATATGCTAGATCTTGCTTGTCTTGCTAATTTGTTTTCCTATAAAATGCCTATGCATAGGAAGTATGTTAGACTTAGATGTGATTTTCATATGCTACATGATGCTCTCTTCGTGTTTCAATTGCTATCTTTTATGTGAGCATCATTGAAATCTCATTGCCTAGGTAAGGGCGTTAAACAATAGCGCTTGTTGGGAGGCAACCCAATTTTATTTATTTATTTGCTTTTTAGGTTCTGTTTTGCAATAAATAATTCATCTATCCTCTGGTTAGATGTGGTTTTATGTTTTAATTAGTGTTCGTGCCAAGTAAGACCTTTGGGATAGCTTACGGTGATAGTTGATTTGATCCTGCTGAAAAACAGAAACTTTTGCACCCAGGAGATTAGTTTTCATTTTTAACAGAAGCGCGATAAAATACTGATTCTTTTTGCAAAGCATTACTAAAGAAATTTCTTAGGACTTCCTGTTTTCTTAGGATTTTTGGAGTAATAGAAGTACTCCAAATATCAAGATTGCTACAGACTATTCTGTTTTTGACAGATTCTGTTTTCCGCGTGTTGTTTGCTTATTTTGATGAATCTATGGCTAGTATCGGGGGGTATGAACCATGGAAAAGTTGGAATACAGTATATATTACACCAAAAGAAATAAATAATGAGTTCACAACATTACCAAAAGTGGTGATTTATTTTCTTATACTAACGGAGGTTACGAGATTTTCTGTTGAAGTTTTGTGTTGTGAAGTTTTCAAGTTTTGGGTAAGGATTTGATGGACTATGGAATAAGGAGTGGCAAGAGCCTAAGCTTGGGGATGCCCAAGGCACCCCAAGGTAATATTCAAGGACAACCAATAGCCTAATATTGGGGATTCCTCGGGAAGGCATCCCCTCTTTTGTCTTCGTCTATCGGTAACTTTACTTGAGGCTATATTTTTATTCACCACATGATATGTGTTTTGCTTGGAGCGTCCTGTATGATTGGAGTCTTTGCTTTCTAGTTTTCCACAATAATCCTTGCTGTATACACCTTTTGGGAGAGACACGCATGAATCGTGATTTATTAGAATACTCTATGTGCTTCACTTATATCTTTTGAGCTAGGCAATTTTGCTCTAGTGCTTCGCTTATATCCTTTTAGAGCACGGAGGTGCTTTTATTTTATAGAAATTGATGAACTCTCGTACCTCACTTATATTATTTTTAGAGTCTTTTAAGACAGCATGGTAATTTGCTTTGGTTATAAAATTAGTCCTAATATGATAGGCATCCAAGAGGGATATAATAAAAACTTTCATATAAAGTGCATTGAATACCATGAGAAGTTTGATTGCCTTCCTTATGAGTGGCGGTCGGGGACGAGCGATGGTCTTTTCCTACCAATCTATCCCCCTAGGAGCATGTGCATAGTACTTTGTTTCGATGACTAATAGATTTTTGCAATAAGTATGTGAGTTCTTTATGACTAATGTTGAGTCCATGGATTATACTCACTCTCACCTTTCCGCCATTGCTAGCCTCTCTTGTACCACACAAATTTCGTCGGTATCATAAACCCACCATATACCTTCCTCAAAACATCCACCATACCTACCTATTATGGCATTTCCATAGCCATTCCGAGATAAATTGCCATGCAACTTTCCACCGTTCCGTTTATTATGACACACATCATCATTGTCATATTGCTATGCATGATCATGTAGTTGACATCGTATTTGTGGCAAAGCCACCGTTCATCATACTTTTTATACATGTCGCTCTTGATTCATTTCACATCCTGGTACACCGCTGGAGGCATTCATATAGAGTCATATTTTACTATAGTATCGAGTAGTAATTTTTGAGTTGTAAGTAAATAGAAGTGTGATGATCTTCATTATTAGAGCACTGTCCCATGTGAGGAAATAAAAAATAAAAAAGGAGAGAAAGGCCAAAAAAAGAGAAGGCCCAAAAAACGAAAAATAAAAAAATAAAAAAAGAGAGAAAAAGAGAGAAGGGACAATGTTACTATCCTTTTTGCCACACTTGTGCTTCAAAGTAGCACCATGATCTTCATGATAGAGAGTCTCCTATATTGTCATTTTCATATACTAGTGGGAATTTTTCATTATAGAACTTGGCTTGTATATTCCAACGATGGGCTTCCTCAAAATGCCCTAGGTCTTCATGAGCAAGCAAGTTGGATGCACACCCACTTAGTTTTTCTTTTTGAGCTTTCATAAACTTATAGCTCTAGTGCATCCGTTGCATGGCAATCCCTACTCAATCACATTTGTATCCATCGATGGGCATCTCCATAGCCCGTTAATATGCCTAGTTGATGTGAGACTATCTCATGTATTGCGTTAAAGTTGAAAATGTTTGAGAACATCAAAAGTATGAAAAAATTGCTTGGCTTGTCATCGGGGTTGTGCATGATTTGAATATTTTGTGTGATGAAGATGGAGCATAGCCAAACTATATGATTTTGTAGGGATGAGCTTTCTTTGTCCATGTTACTTTCAAAAGACATAATTATTTTGTTAGTATGCTTGAAGTATTATTGTTTTTATGTCAATATTAAACTTTTGTTTTGAATCATACGGATCTGAACATTCATGGCACAATAAAGAGAATTACACGGATAAATATGCTAGGTAGCATTCCACATCAAAAATTCTGTTTTTTTAATTTACCTACTCGAGGACGAGTAGGAATTAAGCTTGGGTTTGCCTGATACGTCTCCAACGTATCTATAATTTTTGATTACTCCATGCTATTATATTATTTGTTTTGGATGTTTCGTATGCATTAATATGCTATTTTATATGATTTTTAGGACTAACCTATTAACCTAGAGCCCAATGCTAGTTTCTGCTTTTTTCCTTGTTTTAGAGTTTCGCAGAAAAGGAATACCAAACGGAGTCCAAACAGAATGGAACTTTCGCGATGATTTTTCTTGGACCAGAAGACACCCAGGAGACTTGGAGTGCAAGTCAGAAGAGCCATGAGGCGGCCGCAAGGGTGGAGGGCGCGCCCCCGACCATGTGGGCCCCTGACCTAGATCTTCCTCCTATATATTCTCAAATACCCCAAAACCTTCCAGGGGAGCCACAAAACCACTTTTCCACCACCACAACCTTCTGTACCCATGAGATCCCATCTAGGGGCCTTTTCGGCATCCTGCCAGAGGGGGATTCGATCATGGAGGGCTTCTACATCAACACCATTGCCTCTCTGATGAACCTTGAGTAGTTTACCACAACCTACAGGTCCATAGCTAGTAGCTAGCTGGCTTCTTCTCTCTCTTTGATTCTCAATACCATGTTCTCCTTGATGTTCTTGAGATCTATTCGATGTAATACTCTTTTGCGGTGTGTTTGCCGAGATCCGATGAATTGTGGATTTACAATCAACTTATCTATGAATATTATTTGAATCTTCTCTGAATTCTTGTATGCATGATTTGATATCTTTGCAAGTCTCTTGGAACTATCGATTTGGTTTGGGCAACTAGATTAGTTTTTCTTGCAATGGGAGAAGTGCTTAGCTTTGGGTTCAATCTTGCGGTGCTCGATCCTAGTGACATAAGGGGAACCGACATGTATTGTATTGTTGCCACCGAGGATAACAAGATGGGGTTTTCATCATATTGCTTGAGTTAATTCTGCTACATCATGTCATCTTACTCAATGCATTACTGTTCTTTTGAACTTAATACTCTAGATGCAGGCAGGAGTCGGTCGATGTGTGGAGTAATAGTAGTAGATGCAGAATCATTTCGGTCTAAGTGAAACGGACGTGATGCCTATATTCATGATCATTGCCTTAGATATTGTCATAACTTTGCGCTTTTCTATCAATTGCTTGGCAGTAATTTGTTCACCCACCGTAATATTTCTCTCTTGAGAGAAGCCTCTAGTGAAACCTATGGCCCCCGGGTCTATTTTCCATCATATAAGTTTCTGATCTACAATTTTAGTTTCCTATTTACTTTCTTTGCAATCTTTTACTTTCCGTTCGATAAACCAAAAATACAAAAAATATTACTTTACTATTTATCCATCTATATCAGATCTCGCTTTGCAAATAACTGTGAAGAGATTGTTAACCCCTTTGTCGCATTGGGTGCAAGTTGGTGTTTTTTTGTGCAGGTATTCGGTGGCTTGTTGCGTTGTCTCCTACTGGATTGATACCTTGGTTCTCAAAGACTTTGCTGCATCACCATTTCCTCTTCAAGGAAAAAACCAACGCAAGCTCAAGAGGTAGCACACCCTTCTTGTTTACTTCGCGACCATCAGTTATCTATATCTTCAATGTTAAACACACTAGTGGCGGTTCTCAAGCGATAAAGTAAAGGTTTTGACTCTGTAGGAGTTTTGTTTGATTATTTGAAAGATCAATTATTTTTGCAATTTGGGACTGGGCATTCCCTATTACAGCCCTTTTCTCATGCAATGGTGAGTGAATAGACACCCATCCTGAGAATAACCTACTTAGCATGGTAGATACCGAATGCCTCCTGTCGCTCTATGAACGATCCAGGCACACAAAAATGATATTTTTTGAAGTTTTAGATATGGCACATGCAAATTTACTTAGGACGGCAGGGTGATACCGCATATAGGTAGGTATCGCGGACTCATCTGGAATAACTTGGGTTCAAGGTTTTGGATGTACAAGCAGAGTTCCCACTTAGTACATGCAAAGGCTAGCAATTAGATTGAGAAGCGGCCATCTAGAGAACAACAACGGTCTTGAACATGCATTACGCATAAGTAACATTGGACACTAGCATGAGTAGGATATGAACACCATGAACATAAATATCATAGAGGCTATGTTGGTTTTGATTCAACTACATGCATGAACATGTGCCAAGTCAAGCCACTCGAACATTTAGAGGAGGATACCATATCATCATACTACATCACAATCATTTTAACGCAATGTTGACATCCAATATAAATCATTATCCACTTCTAGCTACTTATGCATGACATGAGAAACTATAATCTCTAATTGTCATTACAAACATGTTTAATCATAATTGACTGAATCATGGATACTAGGTTAAACATATTTACAAAACAGAACAAGTCGAGTTCATACTCGTCTCTCTGCCACGGCCAGTTCATCAAATATCATAATTATTGCCTTTCACTTGCACGACCAAACGATATGAAAATTATAATAGTGCAAGTGTGTCATGGACTAAGCTATAATCTACAAACATTTTATTTAACAGGGCAAGACAATGTAAAATGGGTTTTTTGTTATATCAACAATAATGCATAGGAGAGCCACTCAATATTTTCATCGTGGTCTTCTCCTCGGTATGACTCAATAAAAAGAAAAGAAATTCAGAGAAACACACTGAAATATTTTTGGAGTTTTTGGTTTCTTGAACAAGCAAATAAAAGGGGAAAGCGAAAACGAGAAAACTATTTACACAGGAAAGCTCCCAACAAGCAAAAGAAGAACAAGGAAATCGTTTTGGGTTTTCTTTTTAGTGATACAGCAAACTACTAGAAAGAAAAATCAAAAAGATGCAGGAAATATTTTTGGATTTTCTCAAAGTTTTTCAAACACACAAGAAGAAAGCGAGAAAATAAATTTAACATGGATAATACAATGAAAAAGTGTGGACACCGACAAATGAAATGTGTGAACATGAATGTAAAGTCGGTGGAAATACGTACTCCCCCAAGCTTAGGCTTTTGGCCTAACTTGGTAATCAATCACTAGCATGCATAGTAGTCGGTGTGATAGCTCACAGAGGCTCTCGGTGCGGATGCCTCAGCCTGCCGTGCGGCCACAACCACCTCGTTATGAGCTCGGGCCTCGCTCTCAAGAACAAAACGTCTTCCCCTACTGTGATAATCAAAGAGAGCAGGCGCAGGAAAATATGTGTACACAATGGAACTTTGATTAAACAATAAGTTATAGGTTAAATTATGGGGATCACCTTTAAGGATCTTATGACGTTGCATAGCATCAAAGTCTAAATACTGTGTGTGTAAAATAGGGTCATAGGGCAAAGGTGAAACACCAAGCTCTCGTGCTAAACGTGTGGCATAAATTTCACCATAGAAATAACCACTATTAGCGTTGTGTTGCAACTTGCGTGCAACAATCGCTCGAAGGTTATAACTTCTGTCACCGGTTAGGGCGGTGTGTATGAGGCTCAAGTCTGGAGCACAAAGTGTACTACAATCTTGTTTGCCTACAATACATTTTCCACTAAAATAATGCAAAGTACTAGATTGCGGGAAAATGAATGCTCTTTATTCGACCTTGCATCACTCCTCTAGTCTCATCGTAGAAAAGACTAGTCAAGAACGCTTGAAACTCAGACCTCGATGGTTCTTCAAGCGAACCCCAGAATGGGATTTTGCAATGGTAAGAAAATCTCTCTAAGGATATGGTAAATGGATTTTCATACAGTTTAAATGACACCCTAGACTCACGGAAATGGAATTTAAATCTTTTGACAAATGATAGTGTGAGAGTGAGGTGTTGATTGCACTTATCTGAAATGTAGGGGCCTGGATCGGCATTGTAAACATACTGCTCAAATTCCTCCTTAATGCCCACAATCACCATATAATCGTCGCATGGCCATAAGCATGTTTTGGTGGCGGCATCTCGTATGGAACTTTCACTTGGTTCAACATAAGAACGACGAACGGAGATGTCACTAGAAGATGGCTCCTAGGATATCATCCTAGAAGAACTCCTTCCAAATAGGTTCATCATGTTCGCGTACAATTTTCTGAAAATTTTGGGTGCTAAAAATTTATCAACAAAACTTTATAAGATTGGTAGCAACTACTCATAGAGATGCATAGAGGCCATAGAAAGCATTCAAACTACTTAAAACTATAAGAATTCAACATGCAAGCTCATCTACAACAGCACCAAGAGTAGCTAATTATTCAAAATATAAACCACTAAAGAAAAAACCAATTGGAAAAACGAAGGAGTCACATACCAAGCAACAATTCCTCGAAACAGTTTCCAAAACGGAGCTTCGCGCAAAGAGATCGAAATCCGCGGGTTTAAGAGCAAGAAACACGAGAGAGAGCAATGGTGATTTTTTCTTCTGGAGGTAGGTGGTGATGTGGGATGAAGAGATAAGTGAGGGGGCCCATGTGGGGACCACAACCCACGAGGGCGTGCCTGAGGGTCCTGGCACGCCGAGGTGGGTTGTGCCCACCTGGTGCACCTCCCTCTGATGTTATTTGCACCAAAAATTCTTAAATACTCAGAAAAAATCGTATTAAAATTTTATAGCATTCTGAGAACTTTTATTTTTGTGTCATTTTTTTATTGCACGAGAAATTCAGAAAACAGACAAAACATGGCATTTTATTTTATTTAACTAATAAAAACAAAATAAAAGGTAGGGACAGAAGGTAGTGCTCACTAAATTCATCAACTTCATACCTCTCAAAAATTATCCATTAATAAGGTTGATCAAGTCTTATTAACAACCACTTTCGTTTAGCATAAAACCAAAGAACTTTCATAAATCACTAAGTTACCTCAACGAGGATATGCATGTCCCCAACAATAAGCATTTCATATTTCTTTTTAACGGTAGGTAGAGGTAGTTGAAAACTTCCAATAGTGATTGTCAAAGATTTTTCAATGACATTAATACCATCACTTGTAATTGTTTCTTCGGAAAGTGCACCGTATGCTCATTACCATTGATACGAAAAGTGACCTTGCTTTTATTGCAGTCAATAACAGCCCCTGCAGTATTCAAGAAGAGTCTACCAAGGATAATCGACATGTTGCCATCCTCGGGCATCTCAAGTATAACAAAGTCAGTTAAAATAGTAACATTAGCAACAACAACGGGCATATCCTCACAAATACTGATAGGTACCGATAGGTATGGCAGTAAATTTGTCAGCCATTTGCAAAGTTATTTTAGTAGGTGTGAGTTTATTCAAATCAGGTCTTTTATATAAAGAGAAAGGCATAACACTAACACCAGCTCCTAAATCACATAAAGCACTTTTCACATAATTTCTTTTGATGGAGCAAGGTACGGTTGGTATTCCCGGATCTCCAAGTTTCTTAGGTACTCCATCTCTAAAAGTATAATTAGCAAGCATGGTGGATATTTCATCTTCCGGTATTTTTCACTTATTGGTGATGATGTCTTTCATGTACTTTGCATAAGGAGGCATTTTCAAGATATCGGTGAAGTGAGTACGCAAAAAGACTTTCCTCATCATTTCAGCAAAGCGTTCAAATTCTTCATGATCTTTCTTTTTAGTTGATTTAGGTGGAAAGGACATAGGTTTTTGAACCCATGGTTCTCTTTCCTTACCATGTTTTCTAGCAATAAAGTCTCTTTTATCATATCTTTTATTCTTAGGTTGTGGGTTATCAAGATCAACTGTTGGTTCTATCTCAACATCATTGTCTGGTTCTTTATTATTTGTTTGAACCTCATCATTATCTTTTTGATTATCAGAAGGTGAGTGTTCACTACCAGGTTGAGTTTCAGCGTCAGAGATGGA
Source organism: Triticum aestivum (assembly GCF_018294505.1). NCBI lineage: Eukaryota > Viridiplantae > Streptophyta > Magnoliopsida > Poales > Poaceae > Triticum > Triticum aestivum. Next base: position 61,959,211 of record NC_057794.1, on the reverse strand, counting down.
AACTTCATTATCAGGATGTTTTTCTACTTCAGGTTCACTAGAGGCATGCACAGTTCTATCTTTTTCTTCTTCTTTTTCTTTTTAGGAGGACTACATGCATCGGTGTTAACTCTTTAAAAGTCTTGTTCAATTATTTTTGGGTGTCCCTCAGGATAAAGTGGTTCCTGAGTCATTTTACCTCCTCTAGGTGCTACTCTAACAGCAAAGTCACTTATATTATTATTCATTTCATATAGCAACTCTCTTTGAGATTTAGAAACTTGTTCTAACTGGGTTTGAACCATAGAAGCATGTTTCCCCACACCTCTAACATCATTTGAGATTATAAATAACAAGTCACTCAGGCAAGCAATCATATCAGAATTGTATTTCAATTGTTTCAAAATATTTGCATTGAAGTGATCTTGCTTTCTAATGTAATTTTCAAACTCATAAAGGCATTGGCTAGGGTGCATATTGTGAGGATTATCATTATCGTTGAATTTCATTAGAGAATTTACCTCTACCACCTTAGGCAGTGGTGGTATATCAAGCCCATGTATTTCTTCAATAGGAGGTAAATTTTTGACACCCTCAGCTTTAATACCTTTTTCCTTCATAGATTTCTTTGCCTCTTGCATATCATCAGGACTAAGATATAAAATACCCCTCTTCTTTGGAGTGGGTTTAAGCGGTGGTTCAGGAAGAGTCCAATCATCATAGATTTTCAATATGTTATTCAATAATTCTTCAGCTTGACCAATACTTCTTCCCTGAAAACACAACCAGCACAACTATCTAGGAAATCGCTAGAAGCATCGTTTAGTCCATTATAGAAGATATCAATTATTTCATTTTTCTTAAGAGGATGATTAGGAAAAGCATCAAGCAGTTGGAGAAGCCTCCCCCAAGCTTGTGGGAGACATTCTTCTTCAATTTGTGCAAAGTTAAATATTTCCTGCAGGGCAGCTTGTTTCTTATGAGCAGGAAAATATTTTCCAGAGTAGTAATAAATCATATCCTAGGGACTACGCACACAACCAGGAGCAAGAGTATTGTACCAAGCTTTAGCATCACCCTTTAATGAGAACGGAAATAATTTAAGGATATTAGTAATAGCGAATTTTCTCATAATGAGCAAAAAGGGTGTCTATGTCATTCAACATAGTAAGATGTGCCACAACAGTTTTAGTTTCATAACCTTGAAAAGGATCAGATTCAACCAAAGTAATTAACTCTGGGTCGACAAAGAATTCATCATCCTTATCATCAATAAAGATAGGTGAAGTAGCAAACTTATGATCACATTTCATTCTAGCATTCAAAGAATTTTCTTTATACTTGCATAATAATTTCTCTAGATCATCTCTATCCTTACAAGCAAGAATATCTCTAATTGCCTCTTCACCCATAACATAACCTTCCGGTACATTTGGAAATTCATATCTAGGATGGCTAGTCCTAGTAGGTGTTTCAAGATTTTCAGTTTCAAGATCATCATCAGTTTCAACAATATCATGTTGTCTTACTCTAGGAATTTGCTCATCAAGAAATTCACCTAGTGGCATGTTATCATCAAGCAAGGTACTAGCATCATCATGAGTAGCATTCATAGCAGAAATAGAATCATCAATAACTTGCGACATATGAGAAATAATAGCATGTGATGGGGTTGCAAGTTTACTTATAACTGAGGGTGAATCTAAAGCAGAGCTAGATGGCAGTTCCTTACCTCCCCTTGTCTTAGAGGGAAAAATCTTAGTCTTAGCATCCTTTAGATTCTTCATATTGATAAATTGATAATAATACCAAGTGACTCAACAATTATATGCTTCCCGGCAATGGTGCCAGAAAAAGGTCTTGATAACCCGCAAGTATAGGGGATCGCAACAATTTTCTAGGGTAGAGTATTCAACCCAAATTTATAAATTTGACACAAGGGGAGCCAAAGAATATTTGAAATTATTAGTAGCTGAGTTGTCAATTCAACCACACATGGAGATTAATTATCTGTACAAAGTGATCAGTAGCAAAGTAGTATGATAGTTTTAATAATAGTAGTAGCAACAATAGTAACGGTAATAGTGATAGAAGTGATTTTATAGCAAGTGCAATAGTAATGATAGCAGTGGTAACTTAGCAAGAACAATATAAGAGAAATTCATAGGCATTGGATGGACGATATTCATCATGTGACAGTCATAACCTAGGGCGATACTGCACTAGCTCCAGTTCATAAATATAATGTAGGCATGTATTCCGTAAATAGTCATATGTGCTTATGGAAAGAACTTGCATGACATCTTTTGTCCTACCCTCCCGTGGCAGCGGGGTCCTATTGGAAACTAAGGGATATTAAGGTCTCCTTTTAATAGAGAACCAGAACAAAGCATTAACACATGGTGAATACATGAACTCCTCAAACTATGGTTATCACCGGGAGTGGTCCTGACTATTGTCACTCCGGGGTTGCCAGATCATAACACGTAGTAGGTGACTATAACTTGCAAGATCGGATCTAGAACATAGATATAATGGTGATAACATAAACGGTTCAGATCTAAAAGCATGGCACCTAGGCCCAAAGTGACAAGCATTGAGCATGGAAAAGTCATAAAAACATCAATCTCAGAACATAGTGGATACTAGGGATCAAGCCCTAACAAAACTAACTAGATTACATGATGAATCTCATCCAAGTCCTCACCGACCAGCGAGCCTACGAAGGAATTACTCACTCTCGGTGGGGAGCATCATGGAATTGGCGATGGAGAAGGGTTGGTGATGACGAAGATCGAAGATCCCCCTCTCCGGAGCCCCAAACGGAATCCAGATCTGGCCTCCCGATGAAGAATAGGAGGTGACGGCAGCCCCGTATCGTGTAGTGCAATAATTCTTTCTCCCTGATTTTTTCTGGAAAATAGGATTTTATAGCATCTATTTCAAGGTCTGCGGGGCGACCAGGTGGGGACAACACACCTGGGCGCGCTTGGAGGGGCGCGCGCCCTGGTGCGTTGTGCCGACCCAGGTGCCCCCTTTATGACAGAATCAAGATAGTCATACCTGTGTTGTTGTAGAAGTGTTCCATGACATTACCAAAATTATCATGACAGAAGTGTTCACTTCCATGACCATAAATGTCGCGTCATGGAAGTGCTTTTGTCAAGGGTGTCCGACACGTGGCATCCATCGTAACGGGTCGCCATTAAGCTATCGAGTCTAGTTTTGGATCCGATAACCCGCTAACAGCCACGACCAATGATGATTTTCCATGTGTAAAATTCTCATTGGCTGACGGAACCATGTGTCAGCTCCACGTTGGCATATGTATCACTCATCCAATGGGCGAGATGCGCCTATGATATGTCGACACGTGGACCGGCCCAACAGTGGCCCATTCAAGTTAAAAGGTCGGGCCTGTCAAAATAAGCGGGCCGGCCCATTAGCGGCCTACTTGAGTCATGCCCATTTACAAGCACGGCCCATACACGTTACACAGAATCGGCCCATCAAAGGCCCATTCTACATTTGCCAATTTCCAGCCCATCGTCAGTTTTAGCCCGTTAACGGCCCGCTACATCTTTGGGCCCAATAGCGGCCCGAGCTTCTTTTGGCCTGTTAGTGGCCCATCATCAGTTCCAGCCCGTTAACAGCCCGGAACATCTTTGGGCCATTTCTCGGCCCATTCTACAGTTGCCCCAATTCTAGCCCACCGTGACATTAGACCTGTAATTGGCCCATTCGGTAAATGAGGCAACTCCTAGCCCATTTTGTCTCTCGGCCTGTTAACGGCCCGCACAATAGTTGGGCCTTTGACTTTAGGTCCATTAGGGGCCCATGTTCTGTAGGGCATCATTCCAGCCCACCGCGACTTTCGGCCTGTTAAAAGCCTAGTTTGTAAATTGGGCCTCCTCTACCCCATAACACTTTCGGCCTCTTACTGGCCTGTAAAGTAAAAGGGCCAAGACAAAATTAACATCTATTTCGGCCTGCTAGAGGTCCGCGGGCCATTTGTTGGAAATATGACCTAGAGGAAATAATAAAATGATTATTATTATATTTCCTTGTTCATGATAATTGTCTATTATTCATGCTATAATTGTGTTATCCGGAAATCATAATACATGTGTGAATACATAGACCATAACATGTCCCTAGTGAGCCTCTAGTGAACTAGCTCGTTGATCAACAGATAGTCATGGTTTCCTGACTATGGACATTGGATGTCATTGATAACGGGATCACATCATTAGAAGAATGATGTGATGGACAAGACCCAATCCTAAGCATAGCACAAGATCGTGTAGTTCGTTTGCTAGAGCTTTTCCAATGTCAAGTATCATTTCCTTAGACCATGAGATCGTGTAACTCCCCGGATGCCGTAGGAGCGCTTTGGGTGTACCAAACGTCACAACATAACTAGGTGACTATAAAGGTATACTATAGGTATCCCCGAAAGTATCTGTTGGGTTGACACGGATCAAGACTAGAATTTGTCACTCCGTATGACGAAGAGGTATCTCTGGGCCCACTCGGTAATGCATCATCATAATGAGCTCAATGTGACCAAGTGTTTGTCAGGGGATCATGCATTACGGTACGAGTAAAGTGACTTGCCGGTAACGAGATTGGACGAGGTATTCGGATACCGATGATCGAATCTCGAGCAAGTAACGTGCCGATTGACAAAGGGAATTGAATACGGGATTGATTGAATCCTCGACATCGTGGTTCATCCGATGAGATCGTCGTGGAACATGTGGGAGCCAACATGGGTATCTAGATCCTGCTGTTGTTTATTGACCGGAGAGTTATCTCGGTCATGTCTGCGTGTCTCCCAAACCCGTAGGGTCTACACACTTAAGGTTCGGTGACGCTAGGGTTGTAGAGATATTAGTATGCGGTAACCCGAAAGTTGTTCGGAGTCCCGGATGAGATCCCGGACGTCACAAGGAGTTCTGGAATGGTCCGGAGGTGAAGATTCATATATAGGAAGTCCAGTTTCTGCCATCAGGAAAGTTTCGGTGGTAATGAGTATTGTACCGGGACCACCGGAAGGGTCCCGGAGGTCCACCGGGTGGGGCCACCTATCCCATAGGGCCCCATGGGCTGAAGTGGGAGGGGAACCAGCCCCTGGTGGGCTGGTGCGCCCCCATGGGCCTCCCCCTGCGCCTAGGGTTGGAAACCCTAGGGGTGGGGGCGCCCCACCAGACTTGGGGAGCAAGTCCCCCCTTGGCTGCCACCCCCCTTGGAGATGGGATCTCCTAGGGCCGGCGCCCCCCTAGGGTCCCTATATATAGTGGGGGGGTAGGGAGGGTAGCCGCACCCAAGTCCCTGGCGCCTCCCTCTCCCCTCGTAACACCTCTCCCTCTTGTTGGAGCTTGGCGAAGCCCTGCAAAGATCACTGCTGCTTCCACCACCACGCCGCCGTGCTGCTGGATCTCCATCAACCTCTCCTTCCCCTTGCTGGATCAAGAAGGAGGAGACGTCTTCCCCAACCGTACGTGTGTTGAACGCGGAGGTGCCGTCCGTTCGGCGCTCGGTCATCGGTGATTTGGATCACGACGAGTATGACTCCATCAACCCCGTTCTCTTGGACGCTTCCGCTCGCTATCTACAAGGGTATGTAGATGCCCTCCCCTCTCCCTCGTTGCTAGATGACTCCATAGATTGATCTTGGTGATGCGTAGAAAATTTTAAAATTCTGCTACGTTCCTCAACATTGGCATCATGAGCTAGGTCTATGCGTAGTTTCTATGCACGAGTAGAACACAAGATGTTGTGGGCATCAATTTTGTCAATTTACTTGCCGTTACTAGTCTTATCTTGATTCGGCGGCATCGTGGGATGAAGCGGCCCGGACCGACCTTACATGTACGCTTACATGAGACAGGTTCCACCAACTGACATGCACTAGTTGCATAAGGTGGCTAGCGGGTGTCTGTCTCTCCCACTTTAGTCGGATTAGATTCGATGAAAAGGGTCCTTATGAAGGGTAAATAGAAATTGGCATATCACGTTGTGGTTTTGGCATAGGTAAGAAACGTTCTTTCTTAGAAACCTATAGCAGCCACGTAAAAAATTTGCAACAACAATTAGAGGACGTCTAACTTGTTTTTGCAGCATGTGCCGTGTGATGTGATATGGCTAAAAGGATGTGATGAATGATATATGTGATGTATGAGATGGATCATGTTCTTGTAATAGGAATCACGACTTGCATGTCGATGAGTATGACAACCGGCAGGAGCCATAGGAGTTGTCTTAATTTATTTATGACCTGCGTGTCAACATAAACGTCATGTAATTACTTTACTTTATTGCTAAACCATTAGCCATAGTAGTAGAAGTAATAGATTACGAGACAACTTCATGAAGACACAATGATGGAGATCATGATGATGGAGATCATGGTGTCATGCCGGTGACGATGATGATCATGGCGCCCCGAAGATGGAGATCAAAAGGAGCAAAATGATATTGGCCATATCATGTCACTATTTGATTGCATGTGATGTTTATCATGTTTTACATCTTATTTGCTTAGAACGACGGTAGCTTAAATAAGATGATCCCTCACAATAATTTCAAGAAAGTGTTCCCCCTAACTGTGCACCGTTGCGAAGGTTCGTTGTTTCGAAGCACCACATGATGATCGGGTGTGATAGATTCTAACGTTCGAATACAATGGGTGTAAGCCAGATTTACACATGCAATACACTTAGGTTGACTTGACGAGCCTAGCATGTACAGACATGGCCTCGGAACATGGAAGACCGAAAGGTCGAACATGAGTCGTATAGAAGATACGATCAACATGAAGATGTTCACCGATGATGACTAGTCCGTCTCACGTGATGATCGGACACGGCCTAGTTGACTCGGATCATGTATCACTTAGATGACTAGAGGGATGTCTGTCTGAGTGGGAGTTCATTAAATAATTTGATTAGATGAACTTAATTATCATGAACTTAGTCTAAAAACCTTTGCAAAATGTCTTGTAGATCAAATGGCCAACGCTCATGTCAACCTCAACTTCAACGCATTCCTAGAGAAAACCAAGCTGAAAGATGATGACAAAAACTGTACGGACTGGGTCCGGAACCTGAGGATCATCCTCATAGCTGCCAAGAAAGCATATGTCCTAGAAGCACCGCTAGGTGAAGCACCCATCCCAGTTCATTAAATAATTTGATTAGATGAACTTAATTATCATGAACTTAGTCTAAAAACCTTTGCAAAATGTCTTGTAGATCAAATGGCCAACACTCATGTCAACCTCAATTTCAACGCGTTCTTAGAGAAAACCAAGCTGAAAGATGATGGCAGCAACTATACGGACTGGGTCCGGAACCTGAGGATCATCCTCATAGCTGCCAAGAAAGCATATGTCCTAGAAGCACCTCTAGGTGAAGCACCCATCCCAGAGAACCAAGTCGTTATGAATGCTTGGCAGTCGCGTGCTGATGATTACTCCCTCGTTCAGTGCGGCATGCTTTACAGCTTAGAACTGGGGCTCCAAAAGCGTTTTGAGCAACACGGAGCATATGAGATGTTCGAAGAGCTGAAAATGGTTTTCCAAGCTCATGCTCGGGTCGAGAGATATGAAGTCTCCGACAAGTTCTACAGTTATAAGATGGTGGAAAATAGTTCCGTCAGTGAGCACATACTCAAAATGTCTGGGTTGCACAACTGCTTGTCCCAGCTGGACATTAACCTCCCGGACGAGGCGGTCATTGACAGAATCCTTCAGTCGCTCCCACCTAGCTAGAAGAGCTTTGTGATGAACTACAATATGCAGGGGATGGTGAAAACTATTCCTGAAGTATTTTCAATGCTGGAATCAGCGGAGGTGGAAATCAAAAAGGAACATCAAGTGTTGATGGTCAATAAAACCACTAGTTTCAAGAAAGGCAAGGGTAAGAAGAACTTCAAGAAGGAAGGCAAGGGAGTTGCCGCGGCCGGTAAATCAGTTGCCGGGAAGAAGCCAAAGAATGGACCCAAACCTGAGACTGAGTGCTTTTATTGCAAGGGAAAGGGACACTGGAAGCAGAACTGCCCCAAATACTTAACGGACAAGAAGGCCGGCAACACTAAAGGTATATGTGATATACATGTAATTGATGTGTACCTTACCAGTACTCGTAGTAGCTCCTGGGTATTTGATACCGGTGCGGTTGCTCATATTTGTAAATCAAAACAGGAGCTGCGGAATAAGCGGAGACTGGCGAAGGACGAGGTGACGATGCGCGTTGGGAATGGTTCCAAGGTCGATGTGATCGCCGTCGGCACGCTACCTCTACATTTACCTACGGGATTAGTTTTAAACCTCAATAATTGTTATTTAGTGCCAGCTTTGAGCATGAACATTGTATCTGGATCTCATTTAATACGAGATGGCTACTCATTTAAATCCGAGAATAATGGTTGTTCTATTTATATGAGAGATATGTTTTATGGTCATGCCCCGCTGGTCAATGGTTTATTCTTAATGAATCTCGAACGTGATGGTACACATATTCATAGTGTGAATACCAAAAGATGTAAGATCGATAATGATAGTCCCACATATCTGTGGCACTGCCGCCTTGGTCACATCGGTGTCAAACGCATGAAGAAGCTCCATACAGATGGACTTTTGGAGTCTCTTGATTTCGAATCATTTGACACGTGCGAACCATGCCTCATGGGTAAAATGACCAAGACTCCGTTCTCCGGAACAATGGATCGAGCAACCAACTTATTGGAAATTATACATACTGATGTGTGCGGTCCAATGAGCGTTGAGGCTCGCGGTGGCTATCGTTATGTTCTCACTCTGACTGATGACTTAAGTAGATATAGGTATGTCTATTTGATGAAACACAAGTCTGAGACCTTTGAAAAGTTCAAGGAATTTCAGAATGAGGTAGAGAATCAACGTGACCGAAAGATAAAATTATTATGATCAGATCGTGGGGGAGAATATTTAAGTCACAAATTTGGTACGCACTTAAGGAAATGTGGAATCATTTCACAACTCACGCCGCCTGGAACACCTCAGTGTAACGGTGTGTCCGAACATCGTAATCGCACTCTATTGGATATGGTGCGATCTATGATGTCACTCACTGATTTACAGCTATCATTTTGGGGATACGCTCTAGAGACAGCTACATTCACTTTAAATAGGGCACCGTCTAAATCCGTTGAGACGACACCGTATGAATTATGGTTTGGGAAGAAACCTAAGCTGTCGTCTCTAAAAGTTTGGGGATGCGATGCTTATGTCAAGAAACTTCAACCTGAAAAGCTCGAACCCAAGTCGGAAAAATGCGTCTTCATAGGATACCCTAAGGAAACCATTGGGTATACCTTCTACCTCAGATCCGAAGGCAAGATCTTTGTTGCCAAGAACGGGTCCTTTCTGGAGAAAGAGTTTCTCTCGAGAGAAGTAAGTGGGAGGAAAGTAGAACTCGATGAAGTACTGCCTCTTGAACCGGAAAGTAGCGCAGCTCAGGAAGATGTTCATGTGGTGCCTGCACCGACTAGAGAGGAAGTTAATGATGATGATCAAGGTACTTCGGATCAAGTTGCTACTGAACTTCGAAGGTCCACAAGGACACGTTCCACACCAGAATGGTATGGCAACCCTGTCCTGGAAATCATGTTGTTAGACAACGGTGAACCTTCGAGCTATGAAGAAGCAATGGCGGGCCCAGATTCCAACAAATGGCTTGAAGCCATGCAATCCGAGATAGGATCCATGTATGAAAACAAAGTATGGACTTTGACAGACTTGCCCGATGATCGGCGAGCGATAGAGAATAAATGGATCTTTAAGAAGAAGACGGACGCGGATGGTAATGTTACCATCTATAAGGCTCGACTTGTCGCTAAGGGTTATCGACAAGTTCAAGGGGTTGACTACGATGAGACCTTCTCACCCGTAGCGAAGCTGAAGTCCGTCTGAATCATGTTAGCAATTGCCGCATACTATGATTATGAGATATGGCAAATGGACGTCAAAATGGCATTCCTTAACGGCTTTCTTAAGGAAGAATTGTATATGATGCAGCCGGAAGGTTTTGTCGATCCTAAGAATGCTAACAAGGTATGCAAGCTCCAGCGCTCCATCTATGGGCTGGTGCAAGCATCTCGGAGTTGGAACATTCGCTTTAATGAAATGATCAAAGCGTTTGGGTTTATGCAGACTTATGGAGAAGCCTGTGTTTACAAGAAAGTGAGTGGGAGCTCTGTAGCATTTCTCATATTATATGTGGATGACATACTTTTGATGGGAAATGATATAGAACATTTGGACAGTATTAAGGCCTACTTGAATAAGTGTTTTTCAATGAAGGACCTTGGAGAAGCTCCTTACATATTAGGCATCAAGATCTATAGAGATAGAGAGACGCCTCATAGGTCTTTCACAAAGCACATACCTTGATAAGATATTGAAGAAGTTCAATATGGATCAGTCCAAGAAGGGGTTCTTGCCTGTGTTGCAAGGTGTGAAATTGAGCTTAGCTCAATGTCTGACCACGACAGAAGATAGAGAAAAGATGAGTGTCGTCCCCTATGCCTCAGCCATAGGGTCTATCATGTATGCCATGCTGTGTACCAGACCTGATGTAAACCATGCCGTGAGTTTGGTAGGAAGGTACCAAAGTAATCCTGGCATGGAACACTGGACAGCGGTCAACAACATCCTGAAGTACCTGAAAAGGACTAAGGATATGTTTCTTGTATATGGAGGTGACGAGGAGCTCGTCGTAAAGGGTTACGTCGACGCTAGCTTCGACATAGATCTGGATGACTCTAAGTCACAAACCGGATACGTGTATATTTTGAATGGTGGGGCAGTAAGCTAGTGCAGTTGCAAGCAAAGCGTCATGGCGGGACCTACATGTGAAGCGGAGTACATGACAGCCTCAAAGGCAGCGCATGAAGCAATCTGGATGAAGGAGTTCATCACCGACCTAGGAGTCATACCCAATGCGTCAGGGCCGATCACTCTCTTCTGCGACAACACTGGAGCTATGCCCTTGCCAAGGAGCCCAGGTTTCACAAGAAGACCAGGCACATCAAGCGTCGCTTCAACTCCATTCATGAAAATGTTCAAGGTGGAGACATAGATATTTGCAAAGTACATACGGATCTGAATGTCGCAAATCCGTTGACTAAACCTCTTCCGCGAGCAAAACATGATCAACACCAGAACTCTATGGGTGTTCGATTCATCACAATGTAACTAGATTATTGACTCTAGTGCAAGTGGGAGACTGTTGGAAATATGCCCTAGAGGCAATAATAAAATGATTATTATTATATTTCCTTGTTCATGATAATTGTCTATTATTCATGCTATAATTGTGTTATCCGGAAATCATAATACATGTGTGAATACATAGACCATAACATGTCCCTAGTGAGCCTCTAGTTAACTAGCTCGTTGATTAACAGATAGTCATGGTTTCTTGACTATGGACATTGGATGTCATTGATAAAGGGATCACATCATTAGGAGAATGATGTGATGGACAAGACCCAATCCTAAGCATAGCACAAGATCGTGTAGTTCGTTTGCTAGAGCTTTTCCAATGTCAAGTATCATTTCCTTAGACCATGAGATCGTGTAACTCCCGGATGCCGTAGGAGTGCTTTGGGTGTACCAAACGTCACAACGTAACTGGGTGACTATAAAGGTATACTACAGGTATCCCCGAAAGTATCTGTTGGGTTGACACAGATCGAGACTGGAATTTGTCACTCCATATGACGGAGAGGTATCTCTGGGCCCACTCGGTAATGCATCATCATAATGAGCTCAATGTGACCAAGTGTTTGGTCACGGGATCATGCATTACGGTACGAGTAAAGTGACTTGCCGGTAACGAGATTGAACGAGGTATTGGGATACCGACGATCGAATCTCGGGCAAGTAACGTACCGATTGACAAAGGGAATTGAATACGGGATTGATTGAATCCTCGACATCGTGGTTCATCCGATTAGATCATCATGGAACATGTGGGAGCCAACATCGGTATCCAGATCCCGCTGTTGGTTATTGACCGGAGAGTCGTCTCGATCATATCTGCGTGTCTCCCGAACCCGTAGGGTCTACACACTTAAGGTTCAGTGACGCTAGGGTTGTAGAGATATTAGTATGCGGTAACCCGAAAGTTGTTCGGAGTCCCGGATGAGATCCCGGACGTCACGAGGAGTTCCGGAATGGTCCGGAGGTGAAGATTTATATATAGGAAGTCCAGTTTCGGCCATCGGGAAAGTTTCGGTGGTAATCGGTATTGTATCGGGACCACCGGAAGGGTCCCGGGGGTCCACCGGGTGGGGCCACCTATCCCATAGGGCCCCATGGGCTGAAGTGGGAGGGGAACCAGCCCCTGGTGGGCTGGTGCGCCCCCATGGGCCTCCCCCTGCGCCTAGGGTTGGAAACCCTAGGGGTGGGGGGCGCCCCACCTGACTTGGGGGGCAAGTCCCCCCTTGGCCGCCGCCCCCCTTGGAGATGGGATCTCCTAGGGCCGGCGCCCCCCTAGGGGCCCTATATATAGTGGGGGGCATGGAGGGCAGCCGCACCCAAGTCCCTGGCGCCTCCCTCTCCCCTCGTAACACCTCTACCTCTCGTTGGAGCTTGGCGAAGCCCTGCCGAGATCACTGCTGCTTCCACCACCACGCCGTCGTGCTGCTGGATCTCCATCAACCTGTCCTTCCCCTTGATGGATCAAGAAGGAGGAGACGTCTTCCCCAACCGTACGTGTGTTGAATGCGGAGGTGCCGTCTGTTCGGCGCTCGGTCATCGGTGATTTGGATCACGACGAGTACGACTCCATCAACCCTGTTCTCTTGAACGCTTCCGCTCGCGATCTACAAGGGTATGTAGATGCACTCCCCTCTCCCTCATTGCTAGATGACTCCATAGATTGATCTTGGTGATGCGTAGAAAATTTTAAAATTCTGCTACGTTCCCCAACACCATTTCCATTTATACGACTCTATCGAGCTTTTGGCCTTTTAACGATCTGCTAGCAGCTGTTGTTACGGTGGGCCACATCATTTGGGATCCACTTAATATTATTTTGACCAGCCCAATTAAGGCCCGCTTTGACTACACATGTTTGTTCGTTTATATGGCATCCAGGAAATGTTTGGGCGTGTGGGCCCCCGTTTCAACGATATAGAATATTCAAGAATTATCCTACTCTATACTATCGCGTCTAAAAAACATACACTATATAATAAAAAGACTAAGGCTTAGAAACGTACAATAATCCTACACTATACAATAAATAAATTACAGCCAAATATACCCACTGGGCATTATAGTTCGGCACCAGTGATAATAAAGTGTACACAAACAACAAATTACATACACTGGACAAATAAAGCTCATACATCATGGACACGCATCAACAGAACTTACCATTTGAACTATAATCTCTTCAGAAAATAGGATTGGCCGGATTCAGATAGCACAAATTTCAGTCTGCAAAATCTCCAATTCCTTCATGGTTTCCTCAGTGTATTATTTCGTTTTTTGACTCCTGCATCTAATACTTGCATGTACAGTCGCAACTTGTTGATTGTACGTTGAGAATCATGTACACGTTGTCTTGCCACCTCTAGTTGATGCTCGATAACATCAGCACATTCCAATTCCAATCCATAATCATTCGGTAACGTCCATGCCGCACTGCTCGTAGATCTTTGTGTTGATGTCACTTCATCCTGAAATGTTTCTGTAAGTACACATGACTAGGGCAAAAATATAGTTACAACAGTGAAGCGAGCAAGACAGACTATTTTGTACATGGCAAAACAAGACTAACAATAATGTTACACATCATGAAGCATAAGCAGGTGATATTTTAAAAATTATAAAAATGGTAGTCTGTGCAGCCTACATACAGAAATCTCTCTTAGCTCACCAGAGGAGCATGATGTTGGGGCCAAATCCAAAATACAAACAAGTTACAAATTTAGACAACACGTTGCGTATAAGTAAGCAAGTAGTTGGCCATTCTGTAGCTCAATTAAAGTCTTAGGGAGCATAATGAACAGCAGAGGGATTCATACAAACCTACTATAGCAAGCAAAGCTATGCAATCATTAGCCTAGTATAAACTAGATTGTGAGCCTCATGCAGTAATAGTTGGTTAATAGACTTCAAAGCTTCAGGCAGACTTCGCTAGAGTAATTAAATGGTAAGGCCTTTAATTATGTCAACTAATAGTTATACAAGTACCCAACATCAGGCATCATTTTTTGGGCCTCTCATTAACTGAGGACAAATAAAGCAATTGAAAAGAGCAAATTAGTTATGCATGAAACAAACAAGGAATTGAACTGTTGAGTTGGTTACAGTGACTTACCTTAACTGGTTGAACAGGCTCAGCACTGCTCCTACTTCTCTTGCAAGGCTCCTTCCTAACATTGTGTACTTGGAAATCCTCAATCTTATCTTCATTGCACCCCCTCTGCAAGGTGACACAAACTAGTTACTCGTCTCCTAGGAAGATAAATATGTATACTTTCTAGTCTCTGAACAACACAAAAGAATGAGATTATAACAAAACAACACCACATAATGAAACATGCCACATCTCTTGCACTTGCACACAATGAAATGAGCATTTACTATGTGTGCACTACGTAAAAACTAAGCATACCTATGAATTGGATCTCCAGGTACTCTTGGAGAGCCTACTTTAGTGTACAGCCAAACCTTTATGTCACCTATGAGTTAGACAAGCCCCCACTACAGCAGCCCTTAGTGTTTAAATCGTTGAAAAGCTCTGTTAGAGTGTTAGGTCAAGAACAACAAGTAATCAAAGAAAACAGTTCTGGTATGGCTGGCTGATGCAAACAAGCACTTGAACAAATGTATCAAGAAAAGAAGCAAAGAAGGAGGCTTAAAGACCATCACTTGACTGACCAGATTTAAGGGGCATTTAAACATCATGTGCAACGTATGAACTAACATAAGCATTGCATATTCCAGATTCTACAATGGAATGCACATGTATTAGGTTATGCCATGTATGATGATGCCTAAATGTACACTATAGCAGGAAGGAGTGATTCATTATTGCATGCACAATTGAATTGCAGGTTAAGGTCCAGTTCTATTCTGCCTTTTCAGAGCTTATTGTGGAAATAATCCATAAAAGATGTAAAGAAGTCATTTTTGAGTTATGGGCTTGGGCTTAACTTATTTCACTTTGGAGGGAGGTGTTTCGAGTAGAAGCTCACTAAAAATTGAAGGGAAGGGGAATAGTGAAATGACTCTATTGTGTGCCTATATTACACTCAAAATGTAATTGCCCTGCCCACTTGCATCTCCTCTCCCCTTTCCCTCTACCTCGATCCCCTCCTTGCAGCAATGGGGTTCCTCCAGCGAGCCGTCGCCACTGGTCCCATCTGTCCTGGTCCTTGACGATGCTCTATCTAGCTAGGCTACATGGCCGGCGGGTAGGGCCAAATCTCCCCGACTGCTCCTCCCTCTGGCGCCGCCCCTCATTCTCATGGTCTCCAGCAGCCGCTCCACTGTGGTCCGTCCAACGCACTACTCCGGCGGGTGCCGCACAACTACGGCTGATGCCACACTGCAGCAGAAGGCAGCTTATTCCCCCTTTCCTCCTCCCAGGCCATGGCTTTGAGGTGCTGTTGAAGAATGAGCTCATACAACAAGGTGAGGATCTCCTCTGATGTTTTTGCCAAATTTTTGTTCTGATCAAGTATACGATGAATTGCTATGATCTGCTTCTGCTGCTGCTATATGATGCATTGCTATGAGCTGCTCCTGCTGCTCCTAAATGATGAATTGCTATGAGCTGCTGCTGCTATATGATGAATTGCGATGAGATGCTACTGCTATATGATGAGTTGCTATAAGCTGCTCCTGCTGCTGCTATATGATGAATTGCTATGAGCTACTTCTGCTGCTGCTATATGATTAATTGTTATGAGCTGCTCCTGCTGCTTCTATATGATGAATTGCTATGAGCTACTGCTTGTATATGATGAATTGCACACTGTTGCTGCTGTATGATGAGTTGCTATGAGCTTCTGCTGCTATATGATGCTTTCAGGTGGTGCTGCTATATGATAATAACCAGCCACTTGGACCATCGAATTTCAATAAATAATTGTTCTCCATTTAAATGTGGGTCATGTGTTCTTCATTTAAATTAGGCAATGGGATCTCTATGGAAGATATTGACCAAAGTAGATTGTGCCAAGTAGATGGTATCTTTGTATTTGCATTTTGAACAAATAGTCATGGTCTGTTTTCCTATCATATTTATCACTGCAGTGGGATCAATTTGTGATGTTTGCAAGTCAAATTAATTTTCATATGGGCAGAAAAATGACAAAATATAATGCAATCTAGATTTTTCACTGATCATACCAAAGATAAGCTAAAAAGGAAGGTAATGAAAAGAGATGCTTCGCTTATTACCTGGAGCTTATATTCACATGTGCTTATTTTCTTAGGATAACTCGTAATAACTATCCCTAACAAACTTGGCCAATAGAAGTGACATACAAATAACATGTCATGATGATTGCAATGGAGGAGTGACGTACCATAGCACACTGTATAGGCTCACTGCAACCTATCCTTTTTTTGCGGTGTTCCATGAAATTGCCACATACATCTTGTACTTTTTCATTGTGTAACCCTGTCTACAAGTCGACATGGCTAATTTCAGACATCTCTACATGATAATACATTGCATATCCCTTGCGCATATTTAAACCACCAATTAACGATTGTGTGTGTAGCATAAACTAGCCATGACTCTGTGTGTTGGACTAGCAGGCACTCTAAGCGAGCCTAATGTAGTGCACTGGAATTCCTACATGCCACCTACGATTTTGTGTAATGTACTACCTCTTGTGACGCCCTCGATTTGACCATACACTAATCATACACGCAAATTAGTAAGATCAAGATCAAGGACCTCACGAGAAGATATCACAACACAACTCTAGACACAAATTAAAATATTACAAGCTTTATATTACAAGCAGGGGCCTCGAGGGCTTGAATACACAAGAGTCAGCGGAAACAATAGTATCTGAGTACAGACATAAGTTAAACAAGTTTGCCTTAATAAGGCTAGCACAAAAGTAGCAACGATAAAAAAGGCAAGGCCTACTGCCTGGGACCTCCTAACTACTCCTCAAAGTCGAACTCCACGTAGAATCATCCTCGGGATCCTTTGGCCCCTAGACTCCAGCATAATTAGATATAGGAAGGGGGAAAAGGGGGAGCAAAGCAATCGTGAGTACTCATCCAAAGTACTTGCAAGCAAGGATCTACACTGCAGAATGAAAGGAGTAGTATATGTGGACTGAACTGCAGAATGCCAAAATAAGAGGGTGTAGCTAGTCCTATCGACTATGCTTCTGGCAGCCTCCATCTTGAAGCAGTAGAAGAGAGTAGATGGTAAGTTAACCAAGTATCATCGCATAATCCTTCCCGGCGATCCTCTCCTCGTCGCCCTGTGGGAGAGTGATCACCGAGTTGTATCTAGCACTTGAAAGGGTGTGTTTTATTAAGTATCTGGTTCTAGTTGTCATAAGGTCAAGGTACAACTCCGGGTTGTCCTTTTACCGAGGGACACGGCTACTCGAATAGATAAACTTCCCTGCAGGGGTGCATCACATTTCCCAACACGCTCGATCCCCTTTGGCCGGACACACTTTCCTGGGTCATGCCCGGCCTCGGAAGATCAACACGTCCCAACCCCACCTAGGCACAATAGAGAGGTCAACACGCCGGTATAAATCCTATGTGCGCTACAGGGCTTTGGGCCCATCACCCATTGCAAACCTGCATGTTGCGTGCGTGACCGGTAAGCAAACCTAGCCTCCCTAATACAAGAGAAAGTGTTCCAGTCCAATCCGGCGTGCGCCACTCAGTCGCTGACGTCAAGAAGGCTTCAGCTGATACCACGATGTCGAGTGCCCATAACTGTTCCCGCGTAGTTGGTTAGTGTGTATAAGCCAGTGGCCAGACTCTTATCAAATACCAAGATCTCATTAAGCTTGTTAATTGATGTAACCGTGGACGCCGACCAGGGCCAGGCCCATCTCTCACTTAGGTGGTCTCCACCTGCCCTGTCACTCCGCCACAAAGTAATAGTCGGGGGTCATCAGGAACCCAGGCCCACCACTACCTGGATGGAACCATCTGCCCCTTCAGCCCCCACATCGGAATCACTTGCGGGTACTCTACGAGCCGACACTACTAGGGAAAAGCCTAGCAGTAGCGCCGGTTTTTGGCCTATCAGTAGCGCGGGTAGGCGCGCTACTGATAAGGCGCTACAGCTAATGCTTAGCAGTAGCGCCTACAGGCACTCACTACTGCTATATCTACTTAGTAGTAGCGCTTGCCTAGTCAAGCGCTACTGCTAGTTACTAGTAGCGCTTTCGAAAATAATCGCTACTACTATTATTCCCTATTCCATTTCTCTTGAATTTTAGGTCGTATTCATATACCTGTATACAATTTTTCATGCAGTAGCAATTTAGAGATTGTTTTTACATCATAATGAGTTATTAAATCACTAGGTGAAAGAACCTTGGATTAGTTTCAAGTGCATGGATCCAAAGTAACCAATGGTCACTTTGGATCCATCCGTTTGAAACTAATCGGCGGTTCTTTCACCCAATAACATAATAACTTATCATCATCATCATAATATCATTAACAACTTATCATAATAATACATCATTGTCACATAACTCTTCATAATCATCATTTTCGTCCAATGTCATATAACAACTTCGTCACTAGTTATAATAACAGCTCCTCCTCCTCATCATCATAGTAATGATAATCACTACTCCTACTCAGCATCACCATCAAGTCTAAGACATTGTAGTCATATATAATCAACACTAACTAATTGTTCTTAATACTTAGGGCCTACTCCTCTCTCCTAGCTAAAATACCATAAAACAGATAAACCGGTCCTTCACCATAATGGATAATGGACATAAACCTATCTCCAACTTGTGGCTTGCGCACATTCATTTTGTCTCCAATTATTTGCGTGTGCGCATTCATCACTTTGCTCCATTCTTTGATTTTGAGCCTTCCATCATTTGAAGAAATCGAGTATGCAGTATGGTAAGCCTCCGAAGGAGTTGGTCGTAAGCTAACCATATGCATATCACCTTCGGTAAATAGCATATCAGGCACAACCTGCTTCGGGAGCCTCTGTTCAAAAATGGAATAGTAACATATATAGTTAGCAATGGTTTACTTAAGAATAATGTATGCAATGAAGTTACCATCATTAACAAAATCTTACCAAGTTTTTGGCAATGAAGTTATCATCGAGCAATGTATGGACTAGTGGCACGTATCTAGTATAATTTGGGCTGATAGAGTGACTGTTTTTGAAGGCCTCAACATCTTCTATGAATGAGACAAGATAACCTTTCTCCTCACAATTAAGCTTGGAGTCATAGCTGTAGTATGTGTTGTCTACTACCTTCCGAGTATTTCTTGAAGATAAGAAATAAGCTGAAAATTATAAATAAATAAGTTTAGTACGGACGAACACCAAATAGTTTTAAATTAACAACATAAATTACTGAACTTAACAAATTAGTTTGGCAAACTCACATCTAGGCAAAACTGGAGGCATATCCACATCCACCTAGATGTCGATATTATCATTATCATCATAATCTTCGGGACAAATATCAAATCTTATTCGCATTCCCTCCTCAAATCCATATGACTTGCAGAGAGCTTCCCAATTAGAGCAACCAAAATGGGAGCGATCGACCGCATTGTAGAACTTAACCAGAAACTCATAACCATGTTTAGTTCTTAAGTGAGCCCTCCTCGTCTCCACATTCTCAAAGTCATCTAAACCAGAACCAAGCTTCTCCAATACATATGGTCTAGCATGGCACAGGATGTACTAATCGAATTGAAAAAAAATCCATAAATTACACGTTGAACAAAAGAAGCACAAGTGATGATATTAAATATGATAAAAAGCTTGTCATTGCGTACCGTACGAACATCGAAGGTCTCTTCTAGCTTCACGGTGAAAAACCTATCGTTTTGCAGGTGAGGAAACCTGTCGCACACACCTCGGTCATCGTGGCAGTACACACACTCCGGGATCCCATTGTCATCAGACATCTCCTGTGTTCAAAATTGAAAGATTATAACTCGATGGCAAAACCTAAAAAATCCGGTATGACCTTTGCTATCGAGCGCCTGAAATTTGCCGGAGCGGAAATTAATCAACACTCCGCAAAACATAGGCCACTTATCGATGGTCATTGCATTTCAATGGTTCAAAATATGAAAAAAAACATTTGAAAATATCTTATATATAATCCTAACAGTAAATAAACTAGTTTTATTAAGTACTTACTAAATAAACTAGTTTTATTAACTACTTACTAAATAAACTAGTTCTATTAAGCACTTACTAAATAAACTAGTTCTATTAAGCACTTAATATAGATAAACTAGTTATAATAATCACTTACTAAATAAACTAGTTACCTATGATTTGCAAAAACAGAGACAAGGGAGGGAGGGAGGGAGGAGAGAGGAGGGGGAGGGGGCGGCCCGAGGAGGAGGAGGGAGGGGCGGTCGGAGGAGGAGGAGGGAGGGGCGGTGGGAGGAGGGCTGCCGGCGGAGGAGGGAGGAGGGGGCGGCCGCAGGCGGAGGGAGGAGGAGGGACGGAAGGAGGGAGTACCTCGGTGGCGGACGGACGACGACGGCGACGACGACGAACGACAACGGTTATCAATGCGGGCGGGAGTGACTGGGAGAGGGAGAGTGAGTGAGAGAGACAGGGTCGGCCATACGTGTGGGGATAAGGTAGGGTTAGTAGTAGCGCGGGCATGAGAAAGCGCTACAACTAAGGAGAATAGCAGTAGCGGGGTAAGGCATAAGGCGCTACTGCTATAACTAGCTGGACGGCGAGGTCATGGCAATGGGAGCAGCATGGCAGTTTAGAGATGACGCGCTACTGCTATTTTCTATTCAGCAGCGTGTTTTCACGGAACGCGCTGCTGCTAAATAGCAGTAGTGTCGTATTTTGAAGAGCGCTGCTGGTAATATTCTGTGTATAAGGTTTTCCCTAGTAGTGCGACCCGACTTTAGTTACCACATGTATCACATATTATGTATATAAGTATATACCCGTGATCACCTCCCAAGTTATCATGGCCCAATAGTATAGCATGGCAGACCGACAAGAATGTAGGGCCACTGATGGAATACTAGTATCCTATACTAAGCATTTAGGATTGAAGGTAAAGGTAACAACAGTAGTAGCAAAGACAGGCTATGCATCAGAATAGGACTATCGGAAAGCAGTAACATGCTACACTACTCTAATGCAGGCAGTAGAGAGAAGAATAGGCGATGTCGGGTTGATCAAGGTGGGCTTGCGTGGTTGCTCTGCAGACAAAAATGGACCCTCAAAGGTGAAGTAGTCGATCACTGGCTCAACTGCGGTCTCGGGGTCTACCGGAAAGAAGTAACGGAGGTGGAACACAATAAATAACAGAACAATCAAAGCATCACAAATCGTAATATGGTAATATGCGATGCTAGATGTGCCCTAACGCGGCAGTAGGTGACGTCGGTGAAGGAGGGAAACATCCAGGAAAGTATTCCCGGTGTTTCACGTTTTGGGACAGACGGGCCGGAGGGGGAAAGTTGCATGTTTGCTATACTAGGGACATGTGGAGGACGAACGGACTACGTATTCGGATTCTTCTCATCGTTCTGAGCAACTTTCATGTATAAAATATTTTCATCCGAGTTACCGATTATTTTATATCAATTTATAAAGATTTTAAATCATTTACTAGGATTAACAGATTTAAATTAATTAGAAAATGCAATTTTGATGTCAGCGTGACATCAGCATGATGTCAACAGGACCAAAGGTTGACAAGGTCAACCCTGGCAGGTAGGACTTGTTCGTCATTGACTCGGATTAACTAAATAGAATTAGTTAGTTTAATTAAGTTCAATTAAACCAGATTAATTAAGTTAATTGATTAACTAATTATTTTCCTATTATTATTATTTTCAAACCCTTTTTTATGTTCTTGGTGGTGGGCCCCACTTGTCATATGTACAAGAGGGCTAACAGGCGCCAGGCGCTGGGTGCAGGGCGCAGCCCGAACGGGCACGCGAGGCGGGCAGACCCGGCTGCGGTTAGCAGGCGCGATGAGGGAGGTGAGTGCGGAGGTGCGGCGTTGGTTGTGAGGAGCGGGACGAGCGAGCGCTGGCAGGGTCCCGGCGTCCCGAGCGCAGGGACGGTGAGGGCGAGCATGGGCGTACGGCGTGCAGGCGGGAGCAGCGGCGCGGGGCAGGTGAGGGAGGGCGTGGTGGAGCAGTAGCAGGGCCACAGCGACGCGTGGTCACGGCCCGCGGCGGGTGCGCGCGTGCATGACGGCACGAGGAGCAAACGCGGGCAACACGGTAGCGTGTGGTGTGCGTCAAGCAGAGCAGGGGACGGGGCGGGGAGCGCACGGGGGGGGGGGGGGGGGGGGGGTTAGGGGAGGAGGTCGATACCGTGGCAGCGGGGGGACGACAGTCTACAATGCTGGACATGGAGGGGGACAGAGAGAGGGGGTTTTCGATGCCCGCTCACAGTGTTGAAGGGAAGCATGCTAGGGGAGGCGCGGGGCGCGGTGATGGCGTCGGAGTCGCCGGTGAAGTGGCGGCGACCAATGGAGAGGAGGACGGCGGATCCGGCGACATCGGGGGCGGCTTCGGTATGGGGTAGCGATGGGCGGCGAGGTGGCTCTGGCGACAGCGGTTGGCGAGGTGTCGGGGACGAGCGGCAGCATCGTGGCCTCGTCTGGGTCGTGCCCCCGATCTCGATCCAGATCGGGGGGGGCGGAGGGGGAGAGCGAGGTGAGTGGGGGGATGTGGGGCGTGGGTAGGCTAAGGTTTCGGCCTACAGGGGGATAAGGGGGAGAGTGGTGGGAGGACTAGGTCAGTGGGCTGGCCGGTTGGGCCATTTGGCCCAGTTGGCCAAAGGGGGTCCTTCTCCTATTAACTTTATTTTGTTTTGTCTTTTCATTTTATTTATTTTTACTTTCCTGTTTTATTCTACTTCAGTTTTTTTAAACATAAAAGTTGTACCTAAATTAGTACCGCCAATTATACCTCAATTACAACAAGTTTAAAACCCTTAAATAAAATATTTTAACATTTTACAGATAATAAAAGGCATTTATTAAATTGGTTGTGCGGCGTCTTATTCATTTTAGATTATTTAAACATTTTATAAAAGTGTGGTTTCTCCACCATAATTACCTGTGCACTATTTGGCTCACTCCGAACATTTTAGTTTTAACATCAAAAACCTTTATCGTTTGACTTAAATTCAAATTTGAATTTGAATCATT
The DNA here is from genome assembly GCF_018294505.1 of Triticum aestivum. Lineage (NCBI taxonomy): Eukaryota > Viridiplantae > Streptophyta > Magnoliopsida > Poales > Poaceae > Triticum > Triticum aestivum. The sequence continues at coordinate 61,935,802 of NC_057794.1, read as the reverse complement.
TTTGAACTAACGCAAGATTAACAACAGTAATCATGGTGATGTGGCATCATTAATGTGGGATTACTGTAGCTAATTATTTGGGCGTTACAATTCTCCTCCACTACAAGAAATCTCGTCCTGATATTTTAAGAGGTGGAGTAAGGGGGAAAGATTGGTTACGAGATCCTAACGAATCTTCTCGGTCTTGATTGTTCTTTGCTACCTCTTGAGCACTGCGTTGGATTTTCCCGAAGAGGAGAGGATGATGCAGCAAAGTAGCGTAAGTATTTCCATCAGTTTTTGAGAACCAAGGTATCAATCCAGTAGGAGGCTACGCTCGAGTCCCTTGTACCTACACAAAAACAATAGCTCAACGCAACCAACGTGCTTAGGGGTTTTCAATCCCTTCACGGTCACTTATGAAAGTGAGATCTGATAGAGATGATAAATAATATTTTTGGTATTTTTGGTATAGAGATGCAAAGTGAAAAGTAAAAGGCAAAGTAAAAGAAAGCAATAATAAAGTGATGGAGATTAATATGATGAGAAAGAGACCCGAGGGCCATAGGTTTCACTAGTGGCTTCTCTCAAGAGCATAAGTATTCTATGGTGGGTGAACAAATTACTGTTGAGTAATTGACAAAATTGAGCATAGCTATGAAAATATCTAGGTATGATCATGTATATAGGCATCACGTCCGAGACAAGTAGACCAACTCCTGCCTGCATCTACTACTATTACTCCACTCATCACTGCTATCCAGCATGCATCTAGAGTATTAAGTTAAAAATAGAGTAACGCCTTAAGCAAGATGACATGATGTAGAGGGATAGTTTCAAGCAATATGATAAAAACCCCATCTTGTTATCCTCGATGGCAACAATACAATACGTGCCTTGCTGCCCCTTCTGTCACTAGGAAAGGACACCGCAAGATCGAACCCAAAGCTAAGCACTTCTCCCATGGCAAGAACAACCAATCTAGTAGGCCAAACCAAACTGATAATTCGAAGAGACTTGCAAAGATAACCAATCATACATAAAAGAATTCAGAGAAGATTCAAATATTATTCATAGATAGACTGGATCATAAACCCACAATTCATCGGTCTCAACAAACACACCGCAAAGAGAAGATTACATCGAATAGATCTCCACAAGAGAGGGGGAGAACATTGTATTGAGATCCAAAAAGAGAGAAGAAGCCATCTAGCTACTAACTATGGACCATTAGGTCTGATGTAAACTACTCACACTTCATCGAAGGGGCTTGGATGATGATGTAGAAGCCCTCCGTGACCGATTCCCCTTCCGGCGGAGCTCCAGAATAGGCCCCAAGATGGGATCTCGTGGATACAGAAAGTTGCGGCGGTGGAATTAGGTTTTTGGCTTCGTCCCCGATCGTTTGGGGATACGTGGATATATATAGGAGGAAGAAGTACGTCGATGGAGCAACAGGGGGCCCACGAAGGTGGGGGCACGCCTGGGGGGGCTGGCGCGCCCCCTACCTCGTGATCTCCTGTTAATTGGCTTGACGTAGGGTCCAGGTCTCCTGAGTTGTATTCGGTGAGAAAATCACGTTCCCGAAGGTTTCATTCCGTTTGGACTCCGTTTGATATTCCTTTTCTTCGAAACCCTAAAACTGGTAAAAACAGCAATTCTGGGCTGGGCCTCTGGTTAATAGGTTAGTCCCAAAAATAATATAAAAGTGGATAATAAATCCCAATAATGTCCAAAATAGTAGATAATATAGCATGGAGCAATCAAAAATTATAGATACGTTGGAGACGTATCATTCTTCCCGAAGAGGTCGATCCATTACGTTGATGTCTTCATTTCTCCACTTCAGGTCATCATGATGAAGTCGGCATCCTTTCTTCAAGAACTCCATCGTACTTACGAAAGAATAAAGGGTGGGTATTCTGGGAGAACGGACCTCTGCAAGTTTGACTAACTAGTCGATAACATCGGGGAAAGTGGTTGAAAGTAACTCCTGAATTGAAACTTAAGAAAATATCGAGGCCAAAGTAAGGAGGTATCATGGGATGTTTCGAGCGGGTAGGCAATCGCTCGATGCCCGAAACAGGGCGTGAAAGGGGTTCAAAGCAACAGGGAAAAGTATTGTGTTTGATACTAGATTTGATGATCTCTCTAAAGGTACCTCGTGAATTACATACGTAGCCACACGTCAGGAATAACTATGGAAACAGGGGTGCATAGGAGAGTCAGGTTCCAATCATGTGGAACTGTGGGTTATGGGCCCACCATGTGGGTTAAAAGTAGGAATGGCGATGATGTCTTGCACGATCATGTAAGTAAGGCATGTCAGAGGATAGCCCGTCAGTTACGTCGGCAACAACATCGGTACCAAGGCCGAGGAATGAAGAGAACCATTCTCCTGCTCATCGAACGAGGCGGACCAATAGGCCAAGTTCTCGTCCATCGGTGGTTACCGGAATGTCATCAACAATAGTAACAGGGTCTTATTGACACGATTGTACACCTAGGTGTTTACATAAGCAGAAGAATATTACTGCTTAGATCATATAGACCACCATAAAGGTTCAACAAAACAATGGAAAGGAAAAGGTGATCATCAGATTAAATGGAACAATGGAAAGAAAAATGTGTTTAAAGACATTATTCAGGGCTATATCCTTCCCAAGGACAAATAGAGCATGATATCCACGACATATCTACGACAAGATATAATATCGAAACCCCTTTAGGTAAGGGGGGGAGAAATTTCATGACATTACCCAAACAATGGTGTTTGGATAATTTGATAAAGAAAATTTAGCATTGTGCTCCAAATGTTCTTATTGAAAATCTGAGCACCACAAACATGCTTCGAGATAGCATTGATATGGTATTCAAGCAAAGGCCGGTCTTTGAATATACAAAGGGTCCATCAGGAACACCTTATAGAATAAGTCTTACAATTTCCTCAGGGAAGAATGGTTAACCTTGCTAAAAAGGAAACTATAACAATAGGGCCTCCGGCCAGGTGTGCTAGGCCTAACATCACCTTACTGGGTTATATAAAGACCAATGTTATAACTCTTGGAAATATGTTCCAACCATCATATCTGACCGAGATTCAAATCTGATCGGTGTCTAGATACCTCAGACTCCGGATGCTTGAGAAGAAAAAGGTGCAACACAACATGACGGGATGACATTGTAAGATTATCAGGGAATGAACTATGGAAGCAAGTTTCGAAACAAGAGTTCATCATTAAAACCAAGGAGAGGATGAAGAGGTGGCTGATGGACTCAGCGACAATTCATCGAGATTTCCAAAAAGATGAATTCTCGCTATTATGAGAACAAGGATATAACATTTGTCAGATCAAATGTTATATTGATGTATGCTCGAGGAAAACATACACAATTAAACATTGGTTGAAAGGTGCACACGAGATATGGGCTTAGGTAGCATGATCAGTGCTAGAATGGTGATTCAATAACCAATAGTTTAAGAATGAACTCTCAACTAGTAACTTCAAAGCAATAGGGTTGCTACAAGTTCAAAATCCAAGAAGCACCATTCACTTGTCGGTATTTTGGTTAGAAATAACACGAGGACCAAGAAATGATAGAGATGGCGAGAAGTATTACAATATCAAGAATTCTTAGGAGGTGGTGAAATTATCACAATATTCTTGACATAATAGATGGTAATACTCCAAGGCAGAACATAACATAAGCTGGATAGTAAGGAGCTCCATAACATGATCAAGTTTGTGTTGGAGGGAAGGCAATAATGTTGTCGATGATAACACAACTCATCGAGGGGCAAGGATGGTATTTCTCATCAGGAATTCGATTGATATCCCGGAAGAGCTCAGAATGTTGATGATAATCATGACTCCTTTGTCGACAAATTTCATGAAGATGTAATCGATCGACAACGACATCCAGCCAAGGGAATGGTGAAGCAAATGGTTATTATAACCAATTTTTTTTGAATGACAGGGGTTTCACCCCTCCCCATCTTATTAATGAAGTGAAAACAGAAACCAGAGTTCAATATAGAGCATATTTTCACCACAGCACCTAGGGGACAAGGCACCCCAACGTACCCAACTAAAACCATGAGAAGAGAGTTCCTCTCAAAAAACACAAGTTTCCATCCTACTGAAATATTACAAACCAAGAGAACTCAAAGGACACCTGAGAACTAACTAAATCTAGAACCCAGGCGAGACTTCTTCTCCCTCGCTTCTATGATCAGACCCATGCAATTCGCATCAGCTCCCCGCGACGCTTCTCCAGGAGACGAATGCATCGCAGCAGTAACCTCTCCTGAGTGTCGTTGCAGAGCACCTTCCATTGATGCAGATGAGAGCTTAGCTTTGATAGGACACAATTGACACTTCTCCAGGGATGCCCCTAAAAACAAAAGTAATTTCTCAGTTTCTAGATGCTCCACAAGGATGCACCCACTGTGAGATTAAGAACTGGATTTTTCTTATGATTCCGCCATAAGGCGCACACATCATCAAAATTGGAAAAGCATGGGCAATCAATACACTCCGAAACAAAGTCCCAAATCTGTTTCGCCACCACACATTCAAAAAGTAAATGATATATAGTTTGATTCTCGCAATAGAAGAGGCAAGACAGATCATCCACATGTCTCCTTTTAGCCAAATTACAACGGGTAAGCACTTTGTTATGGACACAAAGCCATAAAAACACATGGATATTTTGCGGACAAATAACCTTCTAGAGCTTCTCTCCAATAATAGGTTTTATCCCCCCAAAATTGATTTGCTTATAGAAAGAACTAACGGAATAGCTCCCATTTGCCTTTAGAGACCAAATGGGCGAATCAGCTTCATCTCACAGATGAGCTGTATTAACCAGAGAAACCAATTGGTTCCAACTATCAATTCATGTTTCATCTACACATCTTCTAAAGGTTAATTTTAGGATGCTACCATCCCATACTTGTGCTACAGAGCACTCGGTTTGGTTACATATACAGCACAAGTCCCAGAATTGTGTTTTCAGGGAACATTCCCCGACCCAAACGTCATGCCAGAAATTGGTATTTTCTCCATTCCCCAACTTCCATCTGTAAAAGTTTCTGGCTGCGTTAAAAGCCCAGGTGGCACTCTTCCAAAAGGTATAGCCCACCCCACTCTTAGTCCAAAAATATTAGGGGAATTAATGTCATACTTATAAGAGATGATTTTCTTCTTGTCACTATCTTTATTATCAAAAAATCTTTTCCCCCAGGCGGCCAAAAGTACCATATTGAAATCTCTAATGTTAGGGATACCCAATCCCCCAAACTCTTTGTTTTTGGAGACCATCCCCCAGCTATCTAGGTGATATTTATGATGATTATCCATATCCCCCCCAGAGAAACTGGGCCATTTGAGAGTTAATAGCATTAATAGCCCACTTGGGGAATTTAATCATGGACATCAGGTAAGAAGGGATACTAACAATGCAAGCACACAACAAAATGATCTTACCCTTATAAGTAAGGTATCTCCCCAAACAGCCAGAAACGTTTTTTTATTATTCTATCAATGATAGGTTGCAGGTCCTCTTTTCTGAGATTCTCATAGTGCAAAGGCACACCCAGATACTTAATGGGGAATTCCCCAAGTTTACAACAGAAAATCTGGGAAAATTCTTTTGCCACTTCTTGTTCGACATTAATAGTAAGCAAATCACTCTTGTGGAGATTAATTTTCATACCTGAAAGATTTTCAAAACATGACAATAGCCATTTAAAGTTTCTAGCTTTGTCAACTAATTTTTCCAAAAACAAGATGGTGTCATCAACATATTGCAAGCTGACAACACCTCCAGGTATCACCTTAGGCAAAAGCCCAGAGATCAAAACCTGATTAGTAGCTTTGTATAACATCTTAGAGAACACATCAGCCACCAAATTAAACAATAAAGGAGAATGTGGGTCGCCTTGTTTTAACCCTTTCCTAGCCAAAAAGTGGGGTCCCACCTTATCATTAATCCGCACATAAAAAGTGCTTTGTAGTAAAATGGTTTTGATCCAAGAGATCCATTTAGAGCCAAAACCTCTTGAGTGAAGCATATCAAATAGGAATTCCCAACTTACTCTGTCATATGCTTTCTCGTTGTCTAGTTTAAGCACCAGACCTTGAGCTTTTGATCTTTTGACCTCATGAATAACTTCATGCGCCATCACCACACTTTCTAATATGTATCTCCCCTTAATAAAGGTCGTCTGGTTGAGGGAGATAAGTCTATGACTAGTAGGGGAAACCCTATTTGTCATAGCTTTAGAGAAGATCTTAACTCCATAATTACTAAGGCTAATAGGTCTGAACTTCTTCATATCCTTAGCATTAGGCCCTTTAGGAATGAGCACAATTAATGCAAAGTTAAGATGATAGAGATCCAATTTACCATCTTCAAAGTCTCTCACAAGAGCCATGAAATCAGATTTGATCACCTCCCAAAATGTTTGATAGAATAAGAAGGATAATCCATCAGGGCCTGGGGCCCCATGGGCATATGAGCCAAAATGGCTTCTTTAATTTCCTCCTCAGAGAAGTTTTTTTTAAGCATGTCATTCTCCTCCTGGGTCACCAGTTCTTCTTCCTTCGAGAAGGAAGGCCCCAATTTTATATTAACCATAGATAAGATGTCATCTTAGAATTCGAAGTTGTCTCTTAAGACAAACTATATGATGCTGAAGTTTGATGTAAGCTTAGAGCACTGTCGGGATTGTGTCCCGGGGATGAAGGACATAGGTAGAATGGGCAAGCAGTCAACTTGACGATGATGATGTAGTCGATGAGCTAGGAATGACATCAGCGAGTACAACTCGCAAGTAATAAATATTACCAAGAGAAGTTGAATTGTAGAACGGACTCGATTTAGTTATGGGTGTCCCCGAGCGACTACCACTCACAACCCTGGGAAAATTGGAATCGACGAGAACTAATAGTTGATGAAGAACTCATAAGCAGTTATGTAGTTTGCTGTTATTCTCGAGATAACAAAGGTAAAAGTCAAAGGTAGGATAGAATAAAGGTTGGACAGGTGTATTGATCTACAAAATACAAGTACTTTAACTTTGTCCGAGAAAAGGAATCAAAGAATATCAATGTGGCCGGAACCATGGTTGCAAAAGATCAGATCCCAGATATAAGATAAACTTATATCAAGGGTATAATTAATTTAAGAGAAGCTTCCATGATAGGATCTACATCGTGTCCATGGGCATGAACACAAAGTTCAAGGTCGACTCCCACTTCTTCAATGCCTAACCTTTCATTTACTTCTCATCTTCGAAGCAGTTGTAGAGTAGAAAATTACCTGGTAAAACACTAGAATGGCATGACTTGTGTAAACTTTTTGGGTTCACAAAGAATAACGAAGGCATAGGTTCAACCCATCGGGGTATCTTAGTAACATATACCATAACTTCAGGCGTAAATAACACAAGCTCGAAAGTAGAGCATGGTTGACAAAGCAGATGATACAATTTACCAAAGACATTATATATCCGTGGAAAGACTCATAAGGTTATTGAATATGAAGAACACTATTGGATGAAATCCAACAAAGGATCTGGGGGTCCACAAGGGATCTGATGTGAGGATCGGTACTCAACCGTAAGAAGAAGAATGCAAGGAGATCAGATGATAGAACTAACTAATTCAAAGCTCAATTGCAAAGGAATTATGAATTCCAAGTCAAGGGATCAGAAGCAATGCTCTGATTAGGGATGGACAAGTTGAATAGCCTTAGGGGTACAATCGACGACAATATGATTGGTCGGGAACCAGCTCCTATTCAAACAACGTCTGAGCAGGAAGGATGAATTCTAGGAGTCGACTAAGGATTCCGAGCATCCTCATCATATTGAATCAACTGACTTTAAAGTGATAGAGACAAAGGATGCCAATAACTTCACTAGACTTATGGGATTAACCAGAATGCAAGCAAGCAAGAATTTTAAGAGCAAGAGGTTGTTGACAATTTTTGGAAGATCGGATAGTATTTCAAAGTACCATATGAAGCATATGAACAACTGGGGATGAACGGATACTCGATAAGTGTGAGGAATTATCAATAGGGGTATTCATGTGGTAAAGAACTGCAAGGCAGTAAGCTCAAAGGATTTTCAGAACAACGGAGAGCACTCCAGGGCATCTTGTAATAACAAGAGAAACTGAGGATAAATGTATGAACAACAATTGTAGGTAGTTAAACATAAGGGTATATCGGTGGTAGGGAATTGTAAAGTCGGTGGGCACAAGGGTCTCGGGAAAACCTCGGAGAGTATATTCTGATTCTTCTGGTGAAGCAAGCGACCATCCAGAACGAGGGGATCTCTGGGAGAAAGTATTTACGAGAACCTAGAGTTAGAGTTAGCAAAATCATTTAACCCAATTAGAAGAGAGATCAGAGTCCCAGAGTAAAGATCAAGGAGTAAAAGATCCTAATTAATACCACCCAAATGGCGACGTGGGCCCGTAAGACACACAACCATGTTAGTAAAAGTTTTGCAAAGTCTAGACTCAACTTCGACCAAGGAGTGTGGAAGGGGGATTCCTACAAGCAGTCGGCTCTGATACCAACTTGTGACGCCCTCGATTTGACCGTACACTAATCATACACGCAAAAGTGTAACATCAAGATCAAGGACCTCACGAGAAGATATCACAACACAACTCTAGACACAAATTAAAATAATACAAGCTTTATATTACAAGCCAGGGCCTCGAGGGCTTGAATACACAAAAGTCAACGGAAGCAATAATATCTGAGTACACACATAAGTTAAACACAAGTTTGTCTTAATAAGGCTAGCACAAAAGTAGCAACGATCGAAAAGGCAAGGCCTCCTGCCTGGGGCCTCCTAACTACTCCTCGAAGTCGAACTCCATATAGAATCATCCTCCGGATCCTCTGGCTCCTGGACTCTAGCATAACTAGATATAGGAAGGGTGAAAAGGGGGAGCAAAGCAATCGTGAGTACTCATCCAAAGTACTCGCAAGAAAGGATCTACACTACATATGCATTGCTATCAATGAAAGGGGTAGTATATGTGGACTGAACTGCAGAATGCCAGAATAAGAGGGGAATAGCTAGTCCTATCGAAGGCTACGCTTCTGGCAGCCTCCATCTTGAAGCAGTAGAAGAGAGTAGATGGTAAGTTAACCAAGTATCATCGCATAGCATAATCCTACCCGGCGATCCTCTCCTCGTCGCCCTGTGAGAGAGCGATCACCGAGTAGTATCTGGCACTTGAAAGGGTGTGTTTTACTAAGTATCCGGTTCTAGTGTCATAAGGTCAAGGTACAATTCCGGGTCATCCTTTTAGCGAGGGACACGGCTATTCGAATAGATAAACTTCCCTGCAGGGGTGCACCACATTTCCCAACACGCTCGATCCCCTTTGGCCGAACACACTTTCCTGGGTCATGCCCTGTCTTGAAAGATGAAAATGTCGCAGCCCCACCTAGGCACAATAGAGAGGTCAGCACGCCAGTCTAAATCCTATGTGCAGGGGCCAGGGCCCATCGCCCATTGCACACCTGCACATTGCGTATGCGACCGGTAAGCAGACATAGCCTCCCTAATACAAGAGCAAGCGTTCGAGTCCAATCTGGTGCGCGTCGCTCAGTCGCAGACGTCAAGAAGGCTTCGGCTGATACCATGATGTCGAGTGCCCATAACTGTTCCCGTGTAGTTGATTAGTGCGTATATGCCAGTGGCCAGACTCAGATCAAATACCAAGATCTTGTTAAGCATGTTAATTGATGTAACAACGGATGATGACCAGGTCCAGGCCACCCTCTCACTTAGGTGGTCTCCACCTGCCCTGTTGCTCCGCCACAAAGTAACAGTCGGGGTCGTCGGGAACCCAATCCCACCACTACTTGGATGGAACCACCTGCCCCTTCAGGCCCCACATCGGAATCACATGCGGGTACTATACGAGCCGACCCGACTTTAGTCACCACATGCATCACATATTATGTATATAAGTATATAACCGTGATCACCTCCCAAGTGATCACGGCCCGATAGTATAACATGGTAGACGGACAAGAAGGTAGGGCCACTGATGGAATACTAGCATCCTATACTAAGCATTTAGGATTGCAGGTAAACGTAACAATAGAAGTAGCAAAGACAGGCTATGCATCAGAATAGGACTATCGGAAAGCAGTAACATGCTACACTACTCTAATGCAAGTAGTAGAGAGAAGAATAGGCGATATTGGGTTCATCAAGGGGGGCTTGCCTGGTTGCTTTGCAGACAAAAACGGACCCTCGAAGGTGAAGTAGTCGATCACTGGTTCAACTATGGTCTCGGGGTCTACCGAAAAGAAGTAACAGAGGGGGAACACAATAAATAACAAAACAATCAAAGCATCACAACTCATAAGTAGGTGACACCGGCGAAGGGGGGAACATCCGGGAAAATATTGCCAGTGTTTCGCGTTTTCAGAAGATGGACTGGAGGGGGAAAGTTGCATGTTCACTATACTAGGGACGTGTGGCGGATGAACGGACTACGTATTTAGATTCGTCTCGTCATTCTGAGCAACTTTCATGTATAAAATATTTTCATCCGAGTTACCGATTATTTTATATCAATTTCTAAAGATTTTAAATCATTTACTAGGATTAACAGATTTAAATTAATTAGAAAATGCAATTTTGATGTCAGTGTGACATCAACATGATGTCAACAGGACCAAAGGTTGACTAGGTCAACCCAGGCAGGTGGGACCCGTTCGTCAGACTCAGATTAACTAAACAAAATTTGTTAGTTTAATTAGCAGATAATTAAGTTCAATTAAACCCGATTAATTAAGTTAATTAATTAACTAATTATTTTCCTATTATAATTATTATTTTAAAACCATTTTTACATTCTTGGGGCTGGGCCCCACTTGTCATATGTACAAGATAGCTAACGGGCGTCGGGCGCAGGGTGCAGGGCGCAGCCCGAACGGGTGCGCGGGGCGGGCAGACCCGGCTGCGGTTAGCAGGCGCGACGTGGCAGCGAGCGTGGAGGCGGGACGTTGGTTGTGAGGAGTGGGACGAGCGAGCGCTGGCAGGGACCAGGGGCGCGGCATCACGCGCGCACGGACGGCGAGGGCGAGCGTGGGCTTGCGGCGTGCAGGCAGGAGCAGCTGCGCGGGGCAGGTGAGGGAGGATGCGGTGGAGCAGTAGCAGGGCCACGGCGGCACGTGGTCGTGGCTCGTGATGGGAGCGCACGTGCACGACGACACGAGGAGCAGAGGCAGGCAGCGTGGCGGCGTGCGGTGTGCGGCAAGCGGAGCAGGGGACGGGGCGGGGAGCGCACGGGGGGGAGGGGGGAGGAGGTCGATGCGGTGGCGGTGGGGGACGGCATCTACAATGCTGGATATGGAGGGAGACAGAGAGAGAGAGGATTTCGATGCCCGCTCACAGCGTTGAAGGGAAGCACGCTCGGGGAGGCGCGGGGCGTGGTGATGGCGTCGGAGTTGCCGGTGAAGTGGCGGCGACTGATGGAGAGGAGGACGGCGGATTCGATGACATCGGGGGCGGCATCGATGCGGGGTAGCGACGGGCGATGATGTGGCTCTGGCGACAGCGGTTGGCGAGGTGTCGGGCACGAGCGGCAGCGTTGCGGCCTCGTCTGGGTCGTGCCCCCGATCTCGATCCAGATCGGGGGGTGGAGGGGGAGAGCGAGGTTAGTGGGGGGATGTGGGGCGTGGGTAGGCTAAGGTTTCGGCGTACACGGGGATAAGGGGGAGAGTGGTGGGCCGACTAGGTCAGTGGGCTGGCCGGCTGGGCCGTTTGGCCCAGTTGGCCAAGGGGGGGGGGCCTTCTCCTATTAACTTTATTTTTTTGTCTTTTCATCTTATTTATTTTTTACTTTCGTGTTTTATTCTACTTTAGTTTTTTAAAACATAATAGTTCTACCTAAATTAGTACCACTAATTATACCTCGGTTACAAAAAGTTTAAAACCCCTAAATAGAATATTTTAACATTTTATAAATATTAAAAGGCATTTATTAAATTGGTTGTGCAGCTGTCTTATTCAATTTAGAGTATTTAAACATTTTATAAAAGTGTGGTTTCTCCACCATAATTACCTATGCACTATTTGTCTCACTCCGAACATTTTAGTTTTAACATTGAAAACCTTTATCGTTTGACTTAAATTCAAATTTGAATTTGAATCGGTTTTGAACTAAAGCGAGATTAACAACAGTAACCGTGGTGACGTGGCATCATTAAAGTGGGATTACTGTAGCTAATTATCCGGGCGTTACACCATTGTTCCTAAATATATGTCTTTATAGAGATTCTAGTATGGACCACATACAGATGTATATTGTAGCGACCAGACCTCAAATAGTCTGATCTCTGTGCTCCGGTGTCATCCCTGGATCAGTAATGCTGACACCACACAGTACTCGGAGGATTTATAGCAGAGTAGCAATCACACACTTATTACATCGAGTGTCTCAAAAGAGAACTTATTACAATAAATATGGCTTAAGGCCATCTAATAACAATAACAGCGGAAGGCTTGGAAGATAAGTGAGTCCATCAACTCCAACGGCATCACTGAGTATAGAACCACGACCTAAAAACTCCTTAATCATCGTCTGAAAAGTCTGCAACATTGACATTGCAGCTCGAAACGGGTCAGCACATGGAATATGCTGGCAAGGTAACACATAGAGAGTAATGGAATGAAACAGCTATACTATATGCATATTTGGCTGGTGGAAATCTCTATGGTTACAGTTTTGCGTAAAGCCATTTTTTCCCTACTTCAAAGGAATAGATTTATTTAACTATCATGGTAGTTGTTAAACATTGAGAATGGTTGACAGCATTCTCAATCCCAATTAAACATCATCATTAAACATAACCAACAAAATTAATTTAGAGTAACATGTTGAGATTCACATGATAATCCAGGTACTAGATACTCAAGATGTCCATAACCGGGGACACGGCTAATCATGATTAGTTTATTATACTCTGCAGAGGTTTGCGCACTTTTCCCCACAAGACTCGATCGCCTCCGTTTGGTTTCTCGCACTACAAGGTGTTTGAGAAGACGGATGACCGAGACATAGTCTTTCAGAAGCGCTAGCACCTTACGATCGGGTAGACCGTACCACCTACATCCCCTACATCTGCTAGTCTACCACTGTAAGAGTTCGCACAACTTAGTCAACTATGCTAGAGCCCATAATAGCTTGTGGCTGCACACATAAGTTTCTAGTATGAATAGTCTCATGATCCCTTTGAGCCTGGGTAGCGGTCCAAAAGAAAACAGGCAAGTCCTGGAATACCCAGGTGCCTCAATCCACCCAGATGTGTGTTTAAGTTGCCACCTTAGATAAACCATTAATTAACAAACTCACATCTGTCATGGATATGACTCACCCAATCCACGTCTACTAGCATAGCATGGCATAATAAGCAAACGTAGAAGTAACTCCCAAAGGTTTGATAATAAACGGGTAATAGGTACTACCTCATCTACTTCCCATCCCACAATTTAATTAGATCCTAACCATGCAATGTGTGAGGATTGATCTAATGCAATAAAACTGGGTAGTAGGAAAAGGTATGATCAAAGTGTTACTTGCCTTGCTGATGATCCGCGAAACCTAGAGATTCGAAGTAACAAGCGGCGCACTCCGGGTATTCTATCACAGACAAACAAACAAGCATACAATAAGTACTCATCTAATGCACAGGCAAAACTCAAATAAGAGATCTAACCAGAAGGTTCAACTTAAGAACTCCGGTTGGCAAAAATAATCAAATCGAACGAAGCAACGAAAGTCAAACGGCGAAAGAAAACAACTTCGTTCTACTAATCTGGATCTAGGGCAAATTTTACAGTAGCAAAATCTTGCTTAAGTTGGTTAAACGGATAGAGGGTTTTGAGACGAAACTCTAGGTGCTTGAATCGCCTGATTCCGATAAACGAGAGAAAAGTTATACTAAAACGAAAATCGGATCAGGAATCGCAATCAGAAAAATCGCGGATTTAATCCGAGAAAAAGAAAAACGACGAACGTTCGCTAGAACGAACGAACAGACGAACGCTCACTATTTAAATAAACCGGAAAACCGATCTATTTAAAAAAACCAAATCTAAAAAAAACCGATGGAAAAACCGAACGGCTTTTCGAAAAAAAATTAAAAACGGCACGGATTTCGAGGCGGCGGCGAACCTCGGGCGGCGTGCGGCGGCGGCGGTGGGCGGCGAGGCGGCGCGGCGGCGGCGGGGCGGCAGCGTCGCGGCGGCGGCGGCTTGGGGCTGGGGCGGCTAGGGTTTGCCCGGGTGGGCTGCCCTGGCTTATAAAGCCTGCCCGGGCCGGTGTCCAGGTCGGACACGGCCCGTAGGTCGGTGCGCGTTTTTTTAAATAATTACGCGGGGAAGAAAAATAAAAAGAAATACTAAACGTACTCCAAAAATTCCGAAATAAATTTTCTTGGGCTTCTAAAATCAAGCCGCACAAGGTGAACATTTATTTGGGACCTAAATGCAATTTTGAAAAATGCACATTTTTCCTAAATTCAAATAAAATAGCGAAAAACTCCGAAATAAAAACTTATTTGATTTTATTATTAAATCCTCAATATTTCTTTATTTTGGGAAAGTCATTTTATTCCCTCTCTCATATTTTTGTAATAGAAATAATTGATGATAAAATAAATAAAATCAAATGATCCTATTCTCAAAATTTGAGAAAACTCAAGTATGAAAACAACGAAATCCCCAACTCTCTCCGTGGGTCATTGAGTTGCGTAGAATTTCTAGGATCAACCAAAATGCAAAATAAAATATGATATGCAATGATGATCTAATGTATAACATTCCAAATTGGAAATTTGGGATGTCACATATATAGATGCATTTTCGAGTGTAGATTCACTCATTTTGCTCCGTATGTAGCCTATAGTGGAATCTCTAGAAAGTCTTATATTTAGGAACGGAGGTACGAGGTAGTATCATGTATGACCTCTACATATCTAATTTAGCAGCCAGTAGTAGAAATCATTGTCTACACAAAGGGATTACTAGTCGAAAATCCTAGCAAAGCACACTGATAGGCACACAACAATACAAGAGAGAGAGAGAGACGCACTTACAAGATCATAGCAATGCCTCAGTCCAAGATCTTGGTTGGCCAAGCTGTTAGACCCAGAAGAAACACCATCCTTGTAGTTTTTGCCAGCTGCGTAATAGGTAACAACAACATGTTAGTATATTTGAAGTACATTGGGCAGGTGATGCTGGACGAGTTTAAAGGTGAAGTACCTAGGCCATGGATGGTGCTTGGCATCTTGCCATACGGTGGGAATCATGTTAGAAACGTCAAGGGTGATGACGCTGCGTTGGCTGTCAGGGTCCGATAAGGAGATCTAGCACCGTCGAGTAGGGTGTTTGTGGAGCGGCTCTAGTAGGGTGGACTACAGTGTGGGCAAAGCGGATCTGTGGCCGTGGACGAGGGCGTCGGTGAAGCTGCTCCGGTGGTTGGGTTACGGATGGTGTCAACAATGTGGATCTGCGGCCGTGGACGGGGCGTCAGAAGCTGCTCCGATAAGTTGGATGAGGGTGCGACGAAGCAGATCTGTGGCGGTGGACTTGTGAGTTGGCAAAGCGGCCCTGGTAGGGTTGAGAATGGTATAGGCAAAGCTACTCCGGTAGGGTTGATGATGGTGTCGGCGAAGCGGCTCCGGTAGGGTTGAGGAAGGTGTCGGCGAAGAGGATCAGAGGCCGTCGATGGGGGCGTCGGTGGGGCGGCTCCAGGGGGTGTGGACGAAGCGTCCCCGGTGGGGAGTACGAATGAGCCGCTACAGATGCGCTGCGGTTGACGAGAGTACCGACGAAGCAGATCCGGCACAGTGGACAAGGCCGGCACTGAATTGGCTATGGTAGAGTGGTGGATGAGCAATCTACTTGTTTCTAGTGGAGGCGGGAGGGGTAGATGCGGCCGCAGAAGCAGATCCGACGAGGTGGACGCCGCTGGCAGTGAATGGGCTCTGGTATGCCGGTGGATGAGCAGTCTAGGGTTTCGAGAGGGGAGGGGAAGAAAGGCCGATGAAGTACAGACGGTGTGATGTAAGATGCTTTGGTGTTGTGGAGTTAGTCATTTTTGTGGGAGGGGGAGAGGGAATGGGGGTGCCGTGTGGTGGGGGAACCGGAAGTTACCAAAGCAGCCCCGACCTATTATGTAGATGAGGGCGGTATTGTTACTGTTGTTCTCTGTGCACCAAGGACAAAAGGGGAATTTCGCATGCTAAAGACTAGGTGGCGGAAATTTTAGAAGGAGGCGAGAGATTTTGCCGCCTGCGGGATCGTTCATATCCAGTTTCAACTAATTTTGGACCGTGCTAGCGGGAAGGTCATGCGAGAGTGTGTACACGGGGCATGCGTCAGCATTTAATAACTAGTGTGAAATCAACCCCGGAAAAAAAGACAATAACTCGTGATGATGCGCCGATAACTTGGACGTTCACACGGGCGCGGCCAATCGTACGGGTGTAGAGGCGCGTTCACAAAAAAGGGATCAAACGCTCAGCCTACGTATTGCTTGTGTAAATAGATAATTTAGTGCCATTGGTTATTTAGTTTAAACATAATGCATTGACGTGTTAGTGTAGAGGCGCACAAAAAGAAATAGATATTGTAGTCCCATAAAAGAAATGGATATTGTAGTCCGCTACTTTAAAGTGTTACCTCATATGATTACATAGCCTCCATTTCATAAATTGTGTACCCATTGAATTCATATATGAATATTACATATATTATTTCATAATAGAACCTTAAATCATCCAAGACTAATGAATTTGAATGCAAGAGTAACAATGGTGCATGTACATGATAGCTACATTGGTTGTTTGAAGAAACATCACTGTAACTTTGGCATGCACAATTGAAAAGGTTTATTTAGATAGAAAAAATGTAATATGTGAGTGTCCAATCTTTATAGTGTTGAATCGATATTGCACCTTTGGCCACGATACGATGTAGATATTTATTTATGTTCAAGCGATGCACGTCAACGATCGCTAGATAGTGGTACGTGAATGAATTGTGCAATCTCTCTCACACGCATACATATCTCATTTCCCCATGGGCATCAGAATCACACACGCGCACTTCGTGTATTTCTCTCGCTCCGTCAAGGTTAGAATTCGTCTTTCTACCCCGTCCTACAAGTCTCTCACACATAAACACACACGCTCTCTCTGTCGAAAACGCCCACCCCTTTAATTCCGCCCACCCACAACCACTAATGTCTCAAAGGATAATTATGTCTCTCACACATATGCCTAAGGTTAACTCGAGTTCCGGAACCATATGAATACATACAATGGGATTCCAACAGAGCACCTTTTGTTTTGAGATTTCGCTCTCTCTTTCTCTCTCTCTCTCTCTCTCACACACGCGCACGCGTAGACATTGTTTATCGCTTCATTTTTCCGACACTTGCATGCACACCATTTGTTTATCTCCGTGATGCTTTAAATATGCCTCACACACATCCTATCTACCTATCCCTTAATATAGATATTTGTCACACAAACTCCTTCTCCCTACAACAAGATGCCCATGCGTTGCACAGAACATCAAGATGCATTTGTATGAGTAGTTTATCTTGTGGGAGAAAAGGATGAATGAGGGAATGTCTTATTTGCAAATGTGGAGAGGGGTGTGTGTATCTTTTTGTAAAATTGCCATAGTTTCCTTCCTATCCGTCAGATATAAATCGGATGGCCTATATTGCAGGATGGCAGGAACACCATCATCACCAACTCTGTTTTTATACGAGTAGAGATACGTAAGTGTCACTGCCCCCCACCCACCACACACACTTCCCGACACCAAAGGAGTAGGGTGACACCTTGATCTTGATACTAATCTATCGACTGGCATCTCTCTCAAACACAAACACACACACACACTACCCGACACCGAAGGAGTAGGGTGGCACCTCGATCTTGATAGTAATCTATCTACTCCTCTTTCAAAGAGACACAAATACACACACACACACTCGTTAGTTGTGCCTCTGTGCATACCATGCACACTCTCGATACGTCTTTCTCTCCCTCCCCCTCCCCCTCCCCACCCCCACCCCAACTCCAACAATGACAGTAGAAGGGTGACAACTCGATCTGATCTTAATCTGTCATTGGTTTCTCTCTCAAACATTGTGTCTCTGTGCCTTGCTCAGACACACTCGATACGTCTTTTTCTCCGTAGCCCCCTCGATATGTAGACTTCTCGTGCACGCACAGCTGTAGTGACGATGACGCTGAACCCAATGTGCTTTGTTTTTACCAGACTCATGTGATAGTTTTCACCCTGTTTTCTGTTAATTAACAAGACAACCGTTTCTTTGTTACTACTAGTGAATCTGAAATCATTCGGGGCAGACATAAAATATATCACTTCAACCCAATTATCGTAGTAACTATTTTAAAAGAAACTAGCTAGATGCCCGTGCGTTGCATAGAACATCAAGATGCATTTGTATGAGTAGTTTATCTTGTGAGGGACTAGCAAGATGCCCATGCGTTGCACGGAACATCAAGATGCATTTATATGAGTAGTTAGTCTTGTGAGAGAAAAGGATGAACGAGAGAAGGCCTTATTTGCAAATGTGGAGAGGGGTGTGGGTATCTTTTTGCAAAATTGCCATAGTTTCCTTCTTATCCGTCAGATATAAATCAGACGGCCTATATTGCGGGATGCACGCACACCATCATCAACAACAATGTTTTTTTATCTCTACTCCTATAAAAGAATCAGTTGGTGATGATGGTGTGTCTGCCATCGGTCATTTCTGACCATCAAATCTGCATCTAACGACTATGATGTAAGTCGTGGCTTTTTGCAACAGGACCCCACTTCTCTGCTCCAATTTGCAGAAACCCCTTAGTATATTGAAACCAACCACATCCCTCCCCCACCTCATTAAAATAGCCACAATGAATATATTTTGAGTGAAACCTAATATGAGTATATTTTTAGTGATATATACACAAAACTAGAGTGTTTTTCTTTCAGGTTTGTGAACATGTATTATTATATTTTGGATCCGTTGCAACGCACGGGCACATTGCTAGTAAGAGTAGAGAAAAGTATGAACGAGGGAAGGCCTTATTTGCAAACATGGAGAGGGGTGTGGGTATGTTTTCGCAAAATTGCCATAGTTTCCTTCCTATCCGTTATATATAAATCCGATGGCCTATATTGTAGGATGGCACGCACACCATCATCACCAACTCTGTTTTCTACTCCCTCCATTCCTAAATATTTGTCTTTTTAGAGATTTCAACAAGTGACTACATACAAACCAAAATGAGTGAATCTACACTCTAAAATATGTCTACATACACATTCGTATGTGGTAGTCCATTTGAAATCTGAAAAAAACAAATATTTAGGAACGGATGGAGTATAAGAGTAGACATGGAGATATATCTCCAGCATGGTCTACAACAAAAATGAGCTGGACTGGTTAGCGCTGAATGCTCGCAACGCGATGACCTGAGTTCGAATTCTATCTTTAACTTTATATTTTTTATATTATATATTACTTATTTAATATATACTTCTTTCGGTACTGTACTGGCAGTGGAACCCACAGAGTACTTAGAATACAAGATTAAGGATGGACTTGTTTCTTTTTAACTTTATGTACGAAGCTGTAGCCACCCTGCAAGTCACGTGTACACTGTACATGCAATTAACTTTTTATAGAGGGAGAATCATACATGCAATTAACTCAAATGGATTGGATGTGACTCTATGTGACACCCACGATGCGGCTATATCTCCCACGTGTCGGAGCACGACTTAGAGGCATAACCGCATTGTAGGCATGTCGCAAGAGGGGTAATCTTTACACATCCCATGTACTGAATAAGAAAGAGGTACAAAGTTGGCTTACAATCGCCACTTCACACAATACATAAGAATAGCATTACATCATCCAGATACAAACAAGGTCCAACTACGGAACCAAATTAAAAGAAGACTACCCCTAATACAAAAGATCCCCGATCGGCCCGAATGGGCTCCACTACTGATCAACTGGAAACGAAACATCACAACGAACAAGGTCTTCATCGAGCTCCTCCTGGAGCTCGGTTGCGTCATCTGCACAGGTATCAACGGCACCTGAAACTGGTTTTGGAAGTATCTGTGAGTCACGGGGACTCAGCAATCTCACACCCTCGCGATCAAGACTATTTAAGCTTATAGGTAGGGAAAAGGTATGTGAGGTGGAGCTACAGTAAGCACTAGCTTATATGGTGGCTAACTTACACAAAAGAGAGCGAGAAGAGAAGGCAAAACACATTTGAGAAAATCTATGATCAAGAAGTGATCCTAGACTACTTACGTTCAAGCATAACTCCAACACCGTGTTCACTTCCCGAACTCCGCCGGAAAGCGACCATCACGGCTACACACCCTGTTGATCCATTTTAATTAAGGTAAGTTTCGGGCTTTCTACAACCGGACATTAACAAATTCCCATCTGCCCATAACCGCGGGCACGGCTTTCAAAAGTTCATATCCTTGCAGGGGTGTCCCAACTTAGCCCATCACAAGCTCTCACGGTCAACGAAGGATATTCCTTCTCCCAGGACAACCCGGTCAGACTCGGAATCCCGGTTACAAGACATTTTGACAATGGTAAAACAAGACCAGCAAAGCCACCCGGATGTGCCGACAAATCCTGATAGGAGCTGCACATATCTTGTTCTCAGGGCACACCGGATTGTCCAAGGTTCCGGTAGGCCAGCCCAGAGTTGCCCCTGGTGGCCACCGGCAGCTGACAGGTTGGACCAACACTCAGAGGAGCACTGGCCCGGGGGTTTAAATAAAGATGACCCTTGAGTCTACAGAACCCAAGGGAAAGAAAAAGGCTAGGTGGCAAATGGTAAAACCAATGTTGGGCCTTGCTGGAGGAGTTTTATTCAAGGCGAACTGTCAAGGGGTTCCCATTATAACCCAACCGTGTAAGGAACGCAAAATCAAGGAACATAACACCGGTATGACAGAAACTAGGGCGGCAAGAGTGGAACAAAACACCAGGCATAAGGCCGAGCCTTCCACCCTTTACCAAGTATATAGATGCATTAATTAAATAAGAGATATTGTGATATCCCAACAAAATATCCATGTTCCAACAAGGAACAAACTCCAATCTTCACCTGCAACTAACAACGCTATAAGAGGGGCTGAGCAAAGTGGTAACATAGCCAAACAACGGTTTGCTAGGACAAGGTGGGTTAGAGGTTTGACATGGCAATATGGGAGGCATGATAAGCAAGTGGTAGGTATCGCAGCAAAGGCATAGCAATAGAGCGAGCATCTAGCAAGCAAACATAGAAGTGATTTCGAGGGTATGGTCATCTTGCGTGCAAAGTTCTCCGAGAAGACGAAGGCTTGATCCTCATAAGCGTACCCAACGGGTACCTCGAACATGAACTTGTCTCCCAGCTCTACCCAAAGCAAGAACACAAGCAAAGGAAAACAACAATCAACCACGGTGCAATGCGGAAACAACAAGATGCAAAGCATGGCATGATATGCGGGATGTGATATGCAATGCATATGCATGCTTCGGAAAGGAAAGATTGAACCTGTCCTCAACTTGGAAAACCAAGAGTTCCACTGGAAAGGGGAGTTGATTTTGGTCGAAATCGATATGAAGATCACCGGAATCGGATGCACGGTTTGAAAATGACAATCAAAACAAATATGGCACCGATCTGCGATTAACAGCACGAGGCCATCTAAATGCATTAAGAACAACAAGCTACTGCACTCTAACATAGAAACAAAATACATGGCAGGGTTCCACTCAAGATGCTTGATAAAAGATGAACACTGAGTTACGGTTAATTCACTCAATAGCAGGTTCAAACAAGCATGGCAAAAGTGCAAAAGATATCAGGTTACAGACTTAGTGAAAATAACAACATGTCAGGAATTTAACATCAGGAAGCAATGTTTAGAGCAAGATAACAACATGCTACAGGAACACATCATGGCAAAGCAAGGCATGACATGAAGCTACTCAAAGCATATAACAAAAGTCCCTTACTGACCATAAGCCAAAAGGGATCACAAAATACAATGGCAACCATGTGAACATAGCAACTTACGTTAACAGAGTCAGACTTAGCAGAAAACTGGAACATGGCAAAACAGATTCACGTAGGCATGTTTACGAGCTCGAAGCACTCACCACAAGGCATTACATGACAAACTAAGCATACACCCAGCAATAATACATGGCATAGAAGCTAAACATGGTAAGAACAACCTCATAGCATGCATGGATCAACTACAACAACCTCGGTAAAAATTGCTTAACATGTAAACATTCTGCCAGGAACATTTTATAGCAAACGTAGAGCTCGATTGAGGCAAGCTAGGGTTCTCCATAATTGCAAAAAAAGACATGGATGGATAGAGCACAACAATATCTCAAAATGATCCTTACTGAACATGCTCAAAAGAGGCATGGATCAGTCTGTAGCAACATGAATACATGGCATAAAAATATAATCAGGAAAATGACTTAGAAGATCCCTGAAATCAGCAACATTACGAGAGCTACTTTGCATGCTTGTGCTAGTCACCACAAATATCACAAAAATACATGGCATACACCCCTGTAAAGATGGCATGGCATACTTCAAAACACATGTAGGGCTCAAGTTCATAGGAGGCACACATTAAACATGGCAAAAATGACAAATGTCCAATCTCTTCTAAGAATCTGAAACTAACATTACATAGCACTCTTGCAACAACATTTAGGGCATCAAGATGAACTCAAATGAACATGGTGCAATGGAATGAAATGAAGTACTCCTCGAGACGAACAATTTGATATGATACACGCCCAAAACAGAGCCAGGGATGCAAAGTTATGATGCGATGAATATGGCATGACAATATGCAGATCTGGGGACTTAGCAGAAATATACCCTCACGGAAAAGTCAACCCAGGACGGAGACGTGTGGGACGAGGAGATCCGGTTCACGAGAGGGTGTGTGGTTGGCAGGATGGGTGGATCTGGTCCACCTAACCAGATCCGGGCGGCGGTGCGCTCCGACGAGCTCGCAACTCCGGCGATGGTGGGGAACGGCGTCGGGAGGAGGAGAGGGCCGGCGAGCTCGGGTCGGCGGCACGGAGTCCGGCGGGGTCGGCGAGCGAAGGTGGCGGCGCTGGCGAGAGAAGCTCGGGGCGGCGGAGGCACGGCGCAAGGCGGTGCTTGCAGGCGACGACGACCGGAGCAGAACGGCAGCGGGGCGGCGCGCGGAGGCCGGAGCTTGCGGTGGCGGCGGCGCGCGCTCATGGCGAGGCGCTGGACTCGGGCGCGCGATCGAGCCTGCGGCGGAGCAGATCGGCCCCGGGCGGGCCTGCCCTGGGCCCGGCGGGCCGCGGGAGGTAGGAGGCGCGCGGTGGACGCGTGGCGCTGCGGGATTGCGCGCGGGGGCGGCCGCGATGACATGTCGGCCCCTGGTTTGCCAAAGTGAGGTGGCGGCAGGGTGGACCTGTCTGGCGGCAGAGTGGACATGTCCGGTGGCGCGCGGAGAAGGAGGTTAGGGTTTGATCTGTGCGGAAATTTCGGAGGAGAGCACATATATATAGGTAGAGGGAGCTAAGAGGCTCCAAATTGAGCACGGTTTGCGGCCACGCGATCGTGATCGAACGACTGACATGATGGAGGGGGTTTAGGTGGGTTTTGGGACACTTTGGAGGGGTGTTGGGCTGCAACACACACGAGGCCTTTATGGTTCCTCGGTTAATCGTTGGAGTATCAAACGAAGTCCAAATGGCACGAAACTTGACAGGCGGTCTACCGGTAGTAAACCAAGGCCGTTTGGCAAGTCTCGGTCCAATCCGATAACGTTTAACACCCGCACATGAAAAGAGGCAAAAGGAGGCGGCTGAGGACATAGGAGCGCCGTATTGCAAAATGGACAACGGGGAAAATGCTCGGATGCATGAGACGAACATGCACGCAAATGCGATGCACATGATGACATGATATGAAATACATGACACGCAAGCAAATGACAAGGAAACAACAGCGAATAAGTGGAGGACACCTGGCACAACGGTCTTGGGGCGTTACAACACTCCACCACTACGAGAGGATCTCGTCCCGAGATCTAGAATGGCACCGGAGGGAAAACGGAAAGGAAAGAGAAGAGGTAAAACTAAGTTGCTTCTTTGACAAACGAGTGAAATCAAGAACCTTGAGAGGTTAAACCATCTTCGAGAAAAGAATACAACAAAGATGAACAAAGTTGAAAACACTCCGTTAGAAAAGAGGGACAGGGAAGAACAAATTCGTATAGCACTCCGGTTTGAAGTGATACAAGACTTGATAAGATGAAAGAACTTGAGCAGAGGACACAACACTCCTGTTAAATGGATAAGCAAAGGAAAGAACATGATCTTTGATAAAACGAGATGATGGTTGAAGTAAGCAATATCACAATACCTCCGGAACGAAAGAATAGAAGATAGATAATTGAAATAACAGAATGGAGAAGAAAATGCCAACTTCTGCCACAAAAGAGCTTGAAAAAGGCATCCTTAGGGGAAGGGTCGAGCGGAGTTGTTGGAAAACCAACAACGAAAAGAGTCAGCTTGATGTGGGCTTATGGAAGACATCTCAAGAACTTGAGGTGAAAACCTGCCATTAACGAAAAACAATAGATTGGATTGATATGAACAAGGAGACGAGAAACTATTTCACCGGGAGGCTAAAAGAAGAACTTGGGTCATTTATAAGCACCATAAATAGCAACATTCCTTAGGGAAGGCTTTAGGTGAAACATGACACAAGATAACTCCAACGAAGAGGTTGATGGATTTAAATATCTCATTCTTGTGAACGAAGAATGGTATATTACCACCTCAAAAGATAAGGGAGAAACAAATGCACTCCAGATTACAAGATGAAGAAAACTTGAGCTCCTCTGAAAAGAATCTTGATGAACACTTCGAGAAGGAATTAAATTTTTGATGAACCATCGTGTAGAGCCTCCATGAAGAACTCCGGTAATAAAAGAATGATCAAATGAAAGGAAAGAGAAGTTGAAAACACAAGGTGAATCCTTGTAATGATATAGATGGAGCTTCGTGGTGATATAATTGGGAGATCTTGGAACTTCGGGAAAAGAAAAAAAGATGAAAACAATTGAAATCAAGAATTTGATGAGCCTCTGGAATAAGGAATTAATCGCTTGGATGAAGCAAGAATAAGATTTACATTGTGCTTATCCTTCACCAATTTAATTGATGACAAACAATGGATTTGGCACACTACTATTCTCGTAGAAAGGATTAAGAGAGACATATCGCAAACTTGAGAAGGTCTTCAATGATCCACCGTTAGGATTGAAACAAAAAATAAATCGATATGATACCAAGAGAAAAGGAATCGTGAATGAACCACCGGTAGGATTGAAACAACGAATGAATAAATATGATAACCATGGAAGAGAATCGTGAGGAAACCACCATAAGAATTAAAATGATCAAGGAAAAGATATAGAAACACCGAGAAGAATTAGCACAAGAACGAAGATGCTTGAGGGGATCTTGATACAAGTGAACAAAAAGATCACGAGCTGATTAGAGAAAACTTGAATGATGCATCGGAAAGATTTAGAGAATGATAGCTGAAAGCTGGAATGGATAATCCCAAAATGATGGCCTTCGGATAAACAAACTGAAAGACTCTTGAAATGCTCCAGATGGATGAAAAGAGTTCCCACAATCAAAACAATTATGAGAGGATGGCCTCAAACTAGAACCATGAATCTCTGAGAGAACGGATAAGATATGGAGGAAAAACTCTTCTTTGGTCTTCCAAATCCGAGAATGACGATGAGAAACACCACGAAGAATTGTTGAGGCACTCCGGAATTAAAATTTGAAAGGTTGAACCAATGATGAATAGAATTTGAAACATATTGGTGAAAGACATTTGACTGATGATAATTCATTCTTACGCCAAACTTTAAAAAATTTGAGAATAACTCTGGTAAAATTAGAAGAGTCAGGTAAGATCCTGGGAAAAGACCTGTGGGTTAGGGCCCACTCAAAAGAAACACTGTTGAATGATTTAAAAGAAAGATTGCACTGGTTGAATTAAATGGCTAGAGTGAGATAACATCCTCGAAAGAGCTTGAACGAATTTAGATTGGAAACACGAATCTTCTAGATATCTTGAGCACTCCGGAACAATAGAATAGCGAGCGGGGAAAGATTATGAGGTGCACCGGCAAGAGAAGACATTTGAAACGAGGAAAGAATATGATCAACAAAGCTTGACTTGGCTCCACCGGAGAAGAAAAGAATGGAGAATGATGAACTTGTAGAACATCTTCATGAGAACCACCGGGTAAGAATATTGACGGAAAAGAATGGATGGACTTCACATCCATAGGATGAATACTCGATTAAGAGATCTGAGTCCTTGAAGAAACAAGGGTGGGAGGGTGGGAAAACAAAGACAACTTGGGATGGATGAAACGAACACCGTTGAGAAAGCTGAGATTGAATCTTGCGGATGTTGAGAATGAACGGATCCACTTGAAGAGAAAACACACCGGTTGAAAAGGATTGACATGACAATCTCGATTATCATGAAGGATTGATATTCACATCGGAGTACGAGAACACCGCGTAGAAAAGGTATGGAATCAACACTTGACATTGAAGCAACTCAAATACCACAACTGAAAACAAAACAAAGGATTGGCTTGCAGAATAAGCCGGAACAAACATATGATAGAGATTTCGTCCGAAGTTTTCGTGGTGGGGCCCACACGGGCTCGATCGTACAATACCATCATGTACAAGGCAGTGCACATGACATATGAAGCGTCCCCGAGTCAGCATAGCCAAGGACTCTTTAAGACACAACGAGGCCACTGTAAAACCAACCGTGGATAGGCGGACCACTAGACGTCGAACCCCAATCTCATATCATGCATCTGTCGGAAAGATATCCTAAGAGCTACTTGAATTCCCACTTATAAACTCCCGAAACTTTCCGGTTATGCAATTAGCTGTTGGGGATACTGGG
Organism: Triticum aestivum; assembly: GCF_018294505.1. Taxonomy (NCBI): domain Eukaryota; kingdom Viridiplantae; phylum Streptophyta; class Magnoliopsida; order Poales; family Poaceae; genus Triticum; species Triticum aestivum. Next base: position 61,908,673 of record NC_057794.1, on the reverse strand, counting down.
GAAGCATAATATCTCACCCAAAACTAGCAAATCCTACATCCAGCTGTATCCATCCTTCAACACATAACCAAGAAACCTTCAGAAATCATTTACCTCAACCTTCGAAAAGCATTTGTTATATGAGTTTTGGCAATACTCCCGAACTCCTGCCCCAGTACTGGGTGGCGTCGAGGTTATCTCACCAATAACTTCATAAAAGAGATTTTCGATGTCGTCTAGCTCAGGTATTCCAGAACTGCAACGATAAAATTGTGACGACAACACCTCAGAGCTCAACTCCCCGAAACACTGCCACAACCCCTAAATGTCAGGAGGCACCAAGAACAATGTTCTCGTCACAAAACCATCGGAATGATTCCAAGATACCCACGTGATCCTAATTTTTTTTAGTGAAATTTGAGAAGAGAAGAGTCAAAACTTTACGTCAGGATGCCTCACCAGATCGATGAAGGGACTAGGGAGTAAAAAGAATCTTACTCTCCAATGTATATAATCCTAAATGACTCAAAACATTTTTCTAGACTCAACAACGCTAGCGATTCGATCAAGCAAGGGGCTCCTAAGTTGGAGAAGGCTCTGATACCAACTTGTGACACCCACGATGTGGCTATATCTCCCACGTGTCGGAGCACGACTTAGAGGCATAACCGCATTGTAGGCATGTCGCAAGAGGGGTAATCTTTACACATCCCATGTACTAAATAAGAAAGAGGTACAAAGTTGGCTTACAATTGCCAGTTCACACAATACATAAGAATAGCATTACATCATCCAGATACAAACAAGGTCCGACTATGGAACCAAAATAAAAGAAGACTACCCCTAATGCAAAAGATCCCTGATTGGCCCGAATGGGTTCCACTACTGATCAACTGGAAACGAAACATCACAACGAACAAGGTCTTCATCGAGCTCCTCCTTGAGCTCGATTGCGTCATCTGCATGGGTATCAACGACACCTGAAACTTGTTTTGGAAGTATCTGTGAGTCACGGGGACTCAGCAATCTCACACCCTCGCGATCAAGACTATTTAATCTTATAGGTAGGGACAAGGTATGTGAGGTGGAGCTGCAGCAAGCACTAGCATATATGGTGGCTAACTTACTCAAGAGAGAGCGAGAAGAGAAGGCAAAGCACGTTTGAGAAAATCTATGATCAAGAAGTGATCCTAGACTACTTACGTTCAAGCATAACTCCAACACCGTGTTCACTTCCTGAACTCTGCCAGAAAGTGACCATCACGGCTACACACGCTATTGATCCATTTTAATTAAGTTAAGTTTCGGGTTTTCTACAACCGGACGTTAACAAATTCCCATCCGCCGATAACCGCGGGCACGGCTTTCGAAAGTTCATATCCCTGCAGGGGTGTCCCAACTTAGCCCATCACAAGCTCTCACGATCAACGAAGGATATTCCTTCTCCCAGGACGACTCGATCAAACTCGGAATCCCGGTTACAAGACATTTTGACAATGGTAAAACAAGACCAGCAATGCCACCCGGATGTGCCGACAAATCCTGATAGGAGCTGTACATATCTCGTTCTCAGGGCACACTGGATTATCCAAGGTTCCGGTAGGCCAGCCCAGAGTTGCCCCTGGTGGCCACCGGCAACTGACAGGTTGGACCAACACTCAGAGGAGCACTGGCTCGGGGGTTTAAATAAAGATGACCCTTGAGTCTGCAGAACCCAAGGGAAAGAAAAAGGTTAGGTGGCAAATGGTAAAACCAATGTTGGGCCTTGCTGCAGGAGTTTTATTCAAGGCGAACTGTCAAGGGGTTCCCATTATAACCCAACCGTGTAAGGAACGCAAAATCAAGGAACAAAACACCGGTATGACGGAAACTAGGGCGGCAAGAGTGGAACAAAAAACCAGACATAAGGCCGATGTTGGTGTCAAAACCGGCGGATCTCGAGTAGGGGGTCCCGAACTGTGCGTCTTGGCCGGATGGTAACAGGAGGCATGGGACACAATGTTTTACCCAGGTTCGGGCCCTCTTGATGGAGGTAAAACCCTATGTCCTGCTTGATTAATTTTGATGATATGGGTAGTACAAGAGTAGATTATCACGAGATCAGAGAGGCTAAACCCTAGAAGCTAGCCTATGGTATGATTGTATGTTGTCTTATGGACTAAAACCCTTCGGTTTATATAGACACCGGAGAGGTTAGGGTTACACAAGGTCGGTTACAAAGGAGGAGATATACATATCCGTATTGGCTAGCTTGCCTTCCATGCCAAGTAGAGTCCCATCCGGACATGAGATGAAGTCTTCAATCCGGTATCTTCATAGTCTAACAGTCCGGCCAATCGATATAGTCCGGCTGTCTGGAGACCCCCTAATCCAGGACTCCCACAGTAGCCCCTGAACCAGGTTTTCAATGACGATGCGTCCGGCTCGTAGTATTGTCTTCGGCATTGCAAGGCGGGTTCCTCCTCCGAATACACCACGGAAGAATTTTGAATATAAGGATAGTGTTCGACCCTGCAAAATAAGTTCCACATACCACCATAGAGAGAATAATATTTCCACAAATCCAATTTGCTGACTTGTTTTGGCAACACGACATTATGTCACGTCCCGATGATTATTCGAACTGTTTCCTTTAACTAGCCCCGCACATAACGCGAGGTAGTTTTTTGACACGTCTTGTCAAAACAGAGATTGTGTCCCCTTATCACGGGATTCTCATCAATACGGGTGTGGGTAACCCAACCGCGCCATCGATTACGATGCTTGGGGGACGAGCGAGTTTTACCAGGCTAGTGGGGACGCATAGTTTCGTCCGCCCATATAAAGGGATAAGGATTTACTTTTTCATCCACGCCTTCTTCCTCCTTTGCTCATCCACCTTCGCATACTCGAGCTCCAGCGCCCAAGTTCGTATTTCCCACCTCGACCTTCTCCAACCATGTCTGGAGCGGGAGGCAGGTGGATGGTCTCCTCCGTTACGGAGGGACACGTCAAGAAGCTGAGGAGAGCCGGATACTTGCCCGACGACATCGCGCATCGGCTCCCAGAGGAGGGGCGGCTCATCCCCACCCCCAGGCCCCATGAGAGGGTGGTGTTCCTCACCCATTTTCCCCGCGGACTGGGATTTCCTCTCCACCCATTTATCCGGGGGCTCATGTTCTACTACGGGCTGGATTTCCACGATCTAGCCCCGAATTTTATCCTCAACATCTCGGCGTTTATCGTCATGTGCGAGGCTTTCCTCCGCATCAGGCCCCACTTTGGCTTATGGCTGAAGACCTTCAACATCAAGCCGAAGGTAGTGAGCGGCCGCCAGGCGGAGTGCGGAGGCGCCATGGTGGGCAAGATGCCCAACGTCACATGGCTCGAAGGGCTCCTTCATGGAGACAATAAAGGGATGGCAGTCGGGGTGGTTCTACGTCACCGAGCCGCGTGACCCTACATGGGTAGTGGCCCCCGAGTTCCAATCTGGCTTCCCCACACGGCTCATTTCCTGGCAGGAGAAGGGCCTGTCCTGTGGTAGTTCGGGAGAGCTGACCGGACTCCTAACATGTATTCAAAACATGGTCAACAAGAAGCTCAAACTCGTCAACGTAGTCCAGGTCATGCTCATCCGCCAGATCCTCCCGTGCCAACAACGGTCCTTCAACTTGTGGGAGTTCGACCCGACACAGCACCGAACTCTGAACAGGCTCTTCGACCCAACTCATGAAGATGCCTAGAGGGTGCTGTTCAAGAGCGCCGAGGTCCCCCCTCCCATTACTGAGGATCGCGGATTCAACGCGAAGCGCCAAGCTAGTGCGGTAAGCTGCTTTACCTCTCACAGGATACTTATTTTTTATAGATTGACTCTATGCGGGATCTAAACTCCCGTACCTTTGACATGACTGGCAGGAGACGGCCGGACAGATCGACTGCCCGGCTCCTTTGACCGAAGGCCCAGCAAATGCTTTTCTGGCGAAGATGCTGACTCCGGCTCCTTATACGGTACCGGAGAAGACCAAGAAGGCCAAGGGAACCCAGAAGAGTTCCTGACGCCAGACATCATCGGACTCACCGTCCGATGACTCTACGGCACTCTCCTCTCCCGAAGACGAGGAGGCAGAAGAAGACGCTCCCCCTCTAGATGGGGGACACAAGAAGAGGAAGGCCGCCCCAACTGAGGAGGCCGAAGGGTCCAAGAAGGGAAGGACTCTCGTTCCCGACAGTTCCACCACCGCCGCCGATGGCGAAGACGAGTGGCTACCCAGGGCCAAGCCCCTGGGGAAATCGTAAGTATTCGGATACCAGAGTTACTCATAGCATTCCTTTGCCACACTACTTCACCTAACACCGAAATATGATTATGCAGCCCGCCCCGATCCCGTATCGATGTATCATCGGACGGCTCGTCGGATATGGATAGCGATCCAGTTCCGACCGCCACCTCCCCTCATCCTGCGGACGATGCCGAGGTGCTGTCTCACGAAGCACCGGGTCAAGGGGAGATTGTCCCGGAGGCGCCTCATGGCGGCCTCCCGGACTTTGGGAGCAGAGGGGACAAAGCCCCTGAGGGCTCCAAGCTCGGCCCTCAGCCGAACACCGCACCGGAACCTCAAGTGGTTCCGGACTCGGGCAGGCGGCCTCCTTCTAAGAGGGGCAAGACGCCTGCATCGGTGACCTTTGTCCGTCCAGAGGCGCCGGACAATCTGCTGGAAGCGCTTCGCAGCGCTTCCATCGACGAGGAGCACCACACTATTATGAGTGCGGTGATCCAGAAGGTTCAGTCCGCTAAGAGCGGATTGAATGAAGCCTGTGCCAGCCTTCTAACAGGCTTTGAGGTAAGTGTTTAAAGTATAGGAAAAATATTATCGCATAGACAGTAGCCCCTGATGCGTTGTTCGGTGTTCGTAAAGAAAAGCCGAACAGAGAATCAAACAATATCGCAGGAGTCTAATATGAGTATGCATATGCAGGCTTCGCTGCTTGCGTCCGCCGCACTGACTGCGGAGGTCGCCGTACTGAAGCAGGACCTTAAGGGGTCCCAAGACAAGCTCGGCCTTACCAAAAGGCAGGCTCGAGGAGAACAAATGTAAGTAGTACCTAGTCTGTGCATATGTATAAAAAGAATGCGATTGCAAAATGACAGGATTATCATGAATTTGCCAGGGGCCGCGACCGAAGTGGCGACCCTAAAGCAAGGTTTGTCCGAGGCCGAAGATAAAGCGGCCAAGGAGCGCACCGAGCGAGAGAAGCACGAGGCTCGGGTGGGCGAGGTGCAGCAAGAGCTCCAGGCCCTCGTGGTGAAGCACGAGGAGTTGGAGCTTGACTCAAAGACGTGAGAGTCTGAGCTTGCCGCAGCCCTCAAGAGCGCGAAAAGTGCCAAGGCCGAAGCCCAAAAGGCCCTCCAGGAGATCGACACAATGAAGAAGATAGCGGCGGGTAAGGCTTTCTATATGCAAAGCAAGCATGTAAAAGTAAATTACCGATTACTTACCCGAATCCGGAGCTCTCCAGGAGCATTCGTAGATTTGCCCTGCAGCGTGTTCGATGCCGCACAATTTTACCAGGCCGAGGATGGAAGCTCAATGGAGAAGCTGTTCTGGTCTCAGTATACTGAGGCCGAACACCCGGTGCCAATGAGCGACCAGCTGAAGCAGATGGTCGAGCTACATAAGGCGGCCGAACAGGCCGTGAAGGGCTTTATAGTCCGGCTATGGCCTGGCGACGCCCTTCCGAACAGCTTCTTCGGCCTGGTGAGGCGGCTTGTGGATGCCTGCCCGCGGCTGGAGGTCGTCAAGCGATCCATCTGCATTGAAGGTGCACGCCGGGCTTTCGCCCGTGTGAAATTGCAGTGGGTCAAGCTAGACGCCGTGAAGCTGATCAAGGAAGGGCCGCCGGAGGGCAAGGAGCATCGCCACCCCGAGATGTACTACGAGGGTGTTCTGCCGGGTGCCCGTCTCATAGCGGACGAGTGTTCAAAAGATGTAATATTTGAGTGAGACTTGCTCGTTTTATCCTGTATTTATGAAAACTTGTTTCATATGCACTATGCAACACTTGTTTGAATTTAAAATATTTCCTTCTGTTTGGCTGTTTATCCAATCTGAGAGATGGCTAGTCCTCGGCTTCTGCCCCCATGCCACGAGTGCTGGGGTGTTCGGGATAAACCTGAGCACTCTTGTTCCCATGTTTGGGTCCTTCGAGGGAGGTGTTCAGCACAGCGAACAAGGCAACCGGACTAATAATGCTTTATCACTCTCACTTAGCCATAGAATTCTATAATTTTAAATTTCGGCGAAGCCCCTGGTATTCGGACGGCCGAATTCAGGGCGCGATACATGCCTTTAAGCCGGACAGGGCCGACCCCTCGCTCTAAGCGCCATAAGTCTTTAGGGACTGGAAAACCTCGCCGAACAGCGGCCAGTCTCTCGCCTTATCATGACAGTCAGTTTTAGCTTTCTCTATTGAGGTGCTGAACCCAGCAGAACCGGGGCACAATCGCAGTAGTTCTCCTAGCGCTACCTTAGCCGATAGAGTGGAACGTAAGGTACCAAAACATAGGAGCCCGTCAAACGCAACATTTGACCAAAGACATGATTCGGAGCTGATGCAGATAATGCTATAAGTTTGGGGTGCCGCACTTGTGAAAGTGTTCGGACTTTTCACACTGTATTGTGGGGTACGTAAGCCCCTGGTGTATTGGCCGTACCAAAGTGTATGGTTGCAAGGCGTCATTAATGAACACACACACACACACACACACACACACACATATATATATATAACAAGAATGCAATAATAGTCGTAATGTCATGCATTGTTTATTCAAAAAATTGCGTTAAAGCGGAATGATATAGATAGTGCGAAAAGCAAAGAGTAGGACTATGTCCCTTCCAAGGGCAAGCTGAGGAATGATATTAAATCGAATATTTCGCTCGTTACTGTAATCCACCTGGGAATTCCATGGTGTGACGTAGCTATCTGCCTCCTTGGTTGCTGCATCATGTGTTTGGCAATAGTGCTGCCGGACAGTGTTTCCAGAGATTAAGGTCCTGAAAAAAAGAGAAAAATAACCAAACGGGAAGCCCCTAGTGCGGTTTAAGCCGCGTCTTGGGGCGTGACGCAGTTGTGCCCCCCCTCCCCACCTGTGCCCATGATAGTTTTAATGCGTAATTATGTACGCGTGGCACGAGTTTCGCCGTTGGGCTGGGATTGGGGTGGGGGCCGTATTGCTACGCGAGCTTAGATCACACCAGGCGGTCTATTTGCCGATTGCTCTGAGCGTGCTTGAAGGTGTCCAGGCTTTGAAACGCCAAACTGGTTGATTGCCTTGAGAGGCTGCTTTGCGCTTCTGCTGCGAGGGCCGCGGTGTGCTCCTCTTTTCGGAGAGAGCGCTTTGTGTTTCCATTGACTGTAATAACTCCGCGAGGTCCTGGCATCTTGAGCTTGAGGTATGCATAATGCGGTACCGCATTGAATCTAGCAAATGCGGTTCGCTCGAGCAGTGCATGATAACCACTGCGGAACGGGACTATATCAAAGATTAACTCTTCGATTCGGAAGTTATCTGGGGATCCGAATACCACTTCCAACGTAGTTGAGCCTGTGCAATTGGCCTCTACACCTGGAATGATGCCTTTGAAGCTCATTTTTGTGGGTTTGATCCTTCAGGGGTCTATACCCATTTTGCGCACGATGTCCTGATAAAGCAGGTTCAGGCTGCTACCGCCATCCATAAGGACTCAAGTGAGGTGAAATCCGTCGATGATTGGGTCTAGGACAAGTGCGGTGAATCTGTCATGACGGATACTAGTGGGGTGGTCCCTGCGATCGAAGGTGATCGGACAGGAGGACCAAGGGTTGAACCTTGGGGTGACTGGCTCCAACGCATATACGTCGCTGAGCGCATGCTTCCGCTCCCTCTTGGGGATGTGGGTTGCGTATATCATGTTCACCGTCCGCACTTGCGGGGGAAACCTCTTCTGTCCTCCAGTGTGTGGCTGCCGGGTCTCCTCCTCATCATCGCTATGCGGCCCCTTGTCCTTGTTTTCGGCAATTAACTTGCCGGCCTGCTTGAACACCCAACAATCCCTGTTGGTGTGATTGGCTAGCTTGTTTGGGGTGCCGTGTATTTGGCACGAACGATCGAGTATACGGTCCAAGCTGGACGGACCCAGCGTACTTTGTTTGAATGGCTTTTTCCGCTGACCGGGTTTAGAGCCTTTGAATCCGGCATTGACTGCCGTATCCTCAGTATTTTCGCTGTTAATGCGGTGCTTATGCTTGTTGAGACATGACCTGCTATTGCCGTCCTTGGTATCCGAGGTACCACGGTTCTTTGATATGTTATTACTGTGAGCCAACCAGCTGTCTTCTCCCGCACAAAAGCGGGTCATGAGCATCGTGAGGGCTGCCATAGATTTCGTCTTTTCCTGACCAAGGTGCCGGGCTAGCCACTTGTCTCGGATGTTGTGTTTGAAAGCCGCTAAGGCCTCTACATCCAGACAGTCGACGATTTGATTTTTCTTTGTAAGGAACCGAGTCCAGAATTGTCTGGCCGACTCTTCTGGCTGCTGAATTATGTGGCTCAAGTCATCGGCGTCTGGTGGTCGCACATAAGTGCACTGAAAGTTGTCGAGGAATGCAGCTTCCAGATCTTCCCAATAGCTAATGGAGTCTGCTAGCAAGCTGTTAAGCCAATGCCGCGCTGGTCCTTTGAGCTTTAGTGGGAGGTATTTGATGGCGTGTAAGTCATCACCGCGGGCCATGTGGATGTGAAGGAGCAAATCCTCGATCCATACCGCAGGATCCGTAGTGCCATCATATGATTCAATATTTACAGGTTTGAAACCTTCTGGGATTTGATGATCCATTACTTCGTCTGTGAAGCATAAAGGGTGTGAGGCGCCTCTGTATTTGGCTATATCACGACGTAGCTCGAATGGGTCTTGCCCGTTGTGTTCGTCCCGGCCGAATTTACTTTTACTGTATCCGGCGTGACGTTTATCGTCTCGCATGGTGGCGCGCCCTCGTGATCCATAGATCGATCTTGCATGCTTTGCTTTGTCCTCCAATATGTCTCGCAGGTCTGGCGTATCTCGCCATGCCTTTTTATTTGAATGGCGTCGGAGTGCGGGCTGAGTTTTTGGCTGGAATGCCTCTCTATCGCGGCCACGAGGTGGCCGATCAGCCGCGTCATACGCTTCTTCCTCCAGTCGGGGTAGCAACCTGCATTTTGGGTAACTCTTGGAGGGGCGCTCGAGTTTATATTCCTCGGTCGCGAGGACTTCAGTCCATCTGTCAGCTAGCAGATCTTCATCAGCTTGAAGCTGCTACTGCTTTTTCTTCAGGCTATTTGTCATGGCCATAAGCCGGCGCTTGAAGCGCTCTTGTTCGACGGGATCCTCTGGTACGGCGAATTCATTGTCGCCAAGGCTTTCCTCGTCTTCGGAGGGGGCATGTAATTATCATCCTCCTCTTCTCTGTTTGTCGCTCTCTCAGGAGGGCTGGCTCCTCCATCCTCCTGCTCTAAATCTTGCTGGAGGGGATTGTTGTTGTCTTCGACACTATCCAAAGTGTTATTATCTCCTGTGTCGGTATCACCACTTTTGCTTTGGCGGGACTTAGAGCGGCGCCGCTGATGTCGGTGCTTGGGTTGCTTCTTGGAGGGGTCATCCTCCGCTATCTCATCGCCACTTCCTTCTTTGGGTGTATCCACCATGTATATATCGTATGATGAGGTGGCTCTCCAGTGCCCCGTAGGCAGTGGTTCCTCTTTGTCTCCCGCATCGTCATCCATACCATCGATGTCTTCGGAGTCGAAGTCGAGCATGTCAGTTAAGTCATCGACAGTGGCTACTAAGTGGGTGGTGGGTGGGTCGCGAATTTCTTCATCGTCCGCATCCCAGTCCTGCCGGACTTAGTTCGGCCAGGATCCTCCAGATAAGGAGAGAGACCTTAATGAGTTCAGTATGTCGCCAAAGGGCGAGTGCTGAAAAATATCCGCGGAGGTAAACTCCATGATCGGCGCCCAATCAGATTCGATAGGAACGGGCGTAGGCGGTTCGGAGTCCATGGCCGGAGAAGGATCCGGCAGTTTATCAACATGGCTCTCGTGCAAGGTAAGGTCGATGTTCGGCTTGATCGCCTTTGAGGGTAAGCCCTCCGTGGAGGGGTCCATCCACCTGTCCACGGAGGGCGTAACTGGCTCCGAATTGAGGGTCGGAGCGGCTGCCGGTGCGATCTCCTGAACACTGTCCGATGGTAGAGCTAAATTGTACTCATTGTGACCGCGTGACGCACAAGGCAGAGGCTCGAATCTGTGGAAGATCAAGTCTCCGCGGACATCGGCCGTGTAGTTTAAGCTTCCAAACCTGACCTGGTGTCCAGGGGCATAACTTTCGATCTGCTCTAGATGGCCAAGCGAATTGGCCCGCAGTGAAAAGCCGCCGAACACGAAGATCTGTCTGGTGAGAAAGGTCTCACCCTAGACTGCATTGCTATCGATGATAGTAGGAGCCATCAAGCCTAATGGCGACGACACAGAGGAACTCTCAATGAAAGCACTAATGTCGGTGTCAAAACTGGCGGATCTCGGGTAGGGGGTCCCGAACTATGCGTCTCGGCCGGATGGTAATAGGAGGCAGGGGACACAATGTTTTACCCAGGTTCGGGCCCTCTTGATGGAGGTAAAACCCTATGTCCTGCTTGATTAATATTGATGATATGGGTAGTACAAGAGTAGATCTACCACGAGACCAGAGAGGCTAAACCCTAGAAGCTAGCCCATGGTATGATTGTATGTTGTCCTACGGACTAAAACCCTCCGGTTTATATAGACACCGGAGAGGTTAGGGTTACACAAGGTCGGTTACAAAGGACGAGATATACATATCCATATTGCCTAGCTTGCCTTCCACTCCAAGTAGAGTCCCATCCGGACACGAGACGAAGTCTTCAATCATTTATCTTCATAGTCTAACAGTCCGGCCAATAGATATAGTCCAGATGTCCGGAGACCCCCTAATCCAGGACTCCCACAGCCGAGCCTTCCACCCTTTACCAAGTATATAGATGCATTAATTAAATAAGAAATATTGTGATATCCCAACAAAATATCCATGTTCCAACAAGGAACAAACTCCAATCTTGACCTGCAACTAACAATGCTATAAGAGGGGCTGAGCAAAGCGGTAACATAGCCAAACAACGGTTTGCTAAGACAAGGTGGGTTAGAGGTTTGACATGGCAATATGGGAGGCATGATAAGCAAGTGGTAGATATTGCAGCAAAGGCATAGCAATAGAGCGAGCATCTAGCAAGCAAAGATAGAAGTGATTTCGAGGGTATGGTCATCTTACCTGCAAAGTTCTCCGAGAAGACGAAGGCTTGATCCTCGTAAGCGTACCCAACGGGTACCTCGAACACGAACTCGTCTCCCAGCTCTATCCAAAGCAAGAACACAAGCAAAGGAAAACAACAATTAACCAGGGTGCAATGCACAAACAACAAGATGCAAAGCATGGCATGATATGTGGGATGTGATATGCGATGCATATGCATGCTTCGGAAAGGAAAGATTGAACCTGTCCTCAACTTGGAAAACCAAGAGTGCCACTGGAAAGAGGAGTTGATTTCGGTCGAAATCGATACAAAGATCACCGGAATCGGATGCACGGTTTGCAAATGACAAGCAAAACAAATATGGCACCGATCTGCGATTAACAGCACGAGGCCATCTAAATGCATTAAGAATAACAAGCTACTGCACTCTAACATAGCAACAAAATACATGGCAGGGTTCCACTCAAGAAGCTTGACAAAAGATGAACACTGAGCTACGGCTAATTCACTCAATAGCAGGTTCAAACAAGCATCGCAAAAGTGCAAAAGATATCAGGTTACAGACTTAGTGAAAATAACAACATGTCAGGAATTTAACATCAGGAATCAATGTTTAGAGCAAGATAACAACATGCTACAGGAACACATCATGGAAAAGCAAGGCATGACATGAAGCTACTCAAAGCATATAACAAAAGTCCCTTACTGACCATAAGCCAAAAGGGATCACAAAATACAATGGCAACCATGTGAACATAGCAACTTACGTTAACAGAGTTAGACTTAGCAGAAAACTGGAACATGGCAAAACAGATTCACGTAGGCATGTTTACGAGCTCGAAGCACTCACCACAAGGAATTGCATGACAAACTAAGCATACACCCAGCAAGTAGACATGGCATTGAAGCTAAACACCTATTGAGTCAAGCTAGGGTGCTCCATAATTGCAAACAAAGACATGGATGGATAGAGCACAACAATATCTCAAAATGATCCTTACTGAACATGCTCAAAAGAGGCATGGATCACTTTGTTGCAACATGAATACATAGCATAAAAATATAATCAGGAAAATGACTTAGAAGATTTCTAAGTCCCTGAGATTAGCAACATTACAAGAGCTACTTTGCATGCTTGTGCTAGTCACCACAAAGATCACAAAAATACATGGCATACACCCCTGTAAAGATGGCATGGCATACTTCAAAACACGTGTAGGGCTCAAGTTCATAGGAGGCACACATTAAACATGGCAAAAATGACAAATGTCCAATCTCTACTAAGAATCTGAAACTAACATTACATAGCACTCTTGCAACAGCATTTAGGGCATCAAGATGAACTCAAATGAACATGGTGCAGTGGTATGAAATGAAGTACTCCTCGAGACGAACAATTTGATATGCTACACGCCCAATACGGAGCCACAGATGCAAAGTTATGATCCGATGAATATGGCATGAAAATATGCAGATCTGGGGACTTAGCAGAAATATACCCTCGCGGAAAAGTCAACCCGGGACGGAGACGTGCGGGACGACGAGATCCGGTTCGCGAGAGGGCATGTGGTTGGCGGGATGGGTGGATCTGGTCCATCTAACCAGATCCGGGCGGCAGTGCGCTCCGGCGAGCTCGCAACTCCGGCGACGGTGGGGAATGGCGTCGGGAGGAGGAGAGGGCCGACGAGCTCGGGTCGGCGGGGTTGGCGGGCAAAGGTGGCGGCACCGGTGAGAGAAGCTCGGGGCGGCGGAGGCGCGACGCAAAGCGGTGCTTGCAGGCGGCGAAAACCAGAGCATCAGCGGGGAGCGACTGAGGAGAACGGCGGCGGGGCGGCGCGCGGCGGCCAGAGCTCGCGGTGGCGGCGGCGCACGCTCGCGGCGAGGTGCTGGACTCGGGTGCGCGACCGAACCAGCAGCGGAGCAGATCGGGCCCGGGCGGGCCTGCCTTGGGCCTGGCGGGCCGCGGGAGGTGAGAGGCACGCGGTGGACGTGTGGCGCTGCGGGATTGGGCGCGGGGGCGGCGGTGATGACGTGTCGGCCCCTGGTTGGCCGGAGTGAGGTGGCGGCAGGGTGGACACGTCCGGCGGCGGAGTGGACATGTTCGGTGGCGCGCGGAGGAGGAAATTAGGGTTTCATCTGCGCGGAATTTTCGGAGGAGAGCACATATATATAGGTAGAGGGAGCTAGGAGGCTCCAAATTGAGGCCTTTACGGTTCCTCGGTTAACCGTTGGAGTATCAAACAAAGTCCAAATGGCACGAAACTTGACAGGCAGTCTACCGGTAGTAAACCAAGGCCGCTTGGCAAGTCTCGGTCCAATCCGATAACATTTAACACACGCACATGAAAAGAGGCAAAAGGAGGCGCCGGAGGACATAGGAGCGCCGGATTGCAAAACGGACAACGGGGAAAATGCTCGGATGCATGAGAAGAACATGCACGCAAATACGATGCACATGATGACATGATATGAAATGCATGACACGCAAGCAAATGACAAGGCAACAACAGCGAATAACTGGAGGACACCTGGCACAACGGTCTCGGGGCGTTACACTCTATTATTTCCAGGATAAGAGCATCTCCACCAGCAGCCGGCAAATTTCCTCTTGCTTCCTTCCGCGGAGGACGACATCAAAGGCCAGCAGCATACATTTTCACAACTCTAACCAACCATATGAAATTCGTGCAAACACAGACTGTTTTCATATAAGCATGAAGGATTTCGTATAAAAAAAGTCGGATCTTCATATAAACATGATGGATTTCATTAAATTTACATCAACTAAGTGGTGCTAATCCGGCTCTCTTGGTATAATTAATACTCCCTCCATCTGGAAATACTTGTCCTAGAAATGGATGTATCTAGACTTATTTTAGTTATAGATACATCCAATTTATCCATTCTTAGAACAAATATTTCCCGCCAGCCGGAGAGGGAGTACCTAATCTAAATGGCCGCCTGCGGATCCCTTTGTCTTCCTCATGTTCGGCAGACACTTGCGGGGTCGACAAAGGTCCTCGGAAGGGACGAAGTAGCCAAGAAACCACCTGAATGCGTAGTCGTCGCCTCGGCAGTTGCCTTCATGGGACCCAAGTGGTGGCGGCCTCCCGTATTCTACTTCTCCCCGATGATGACGGCAGACACGGAGAAGCTTGCCACCGATTCATCACTCTCCATGCACCTGACTTCTGTCTCTGCCTGCATGGCGTTGCCGCCGGCACGAGAGGCATGGCCGCGGGCACAGGAGGCGCGCCCACCAACATGGGAGGCACAGCCACAGCAGACACTGGTGGCGCGGTACGACACGGCAGCGACGACGCCCGTACTGGCTTGCTCGCCGCCATACTAACGTGGAGCAACTTGCCACTCCTCATTGAGCTGAACTGGAACATCGAGTTGCTGAACCACGCGCCGGATTGGGGCAGCAACTGGCTCCGTCGGGCCAAGCGAGGTTGATGAAGCATCAAGCAGCCTCGCCCATATCCGGAGGTCTCGGTGGGCCACCGAGCCAGGTAGTATGCCGGAGAACGGCTCCTTAGAAGCCATTGGAAGAGTGGAGAAAATGGTGAAGGAGGAGATGGGGGAGTGGCGGAGGGGTGCGATTCTTGCCCACTGTCTGTCTGGCCTCGTTTAAATAGAGGGCTGACAATAGGATCTTGTCCGACGTCTGGCCTCATTTAAACTGAGGGCGGATGGGAGGAGCTCGGCCGGTGTTGCGTTTAATTCCGGCCCGCTCATGAACAGACGTGTGCCGGAGTAGGTTTCTCGGTTTGCATGCGGGTTTAACGGAGGGGTTTGATGGAGGCGAGGAGGCGAGGAGGCGTGTTCAGCCGGGCGTGCAGCGGGCGGTGCAGTACTATTCGATTTGACAGCGGGCAACGCAGTTCCCGATATGGCTTTAATGCAGACGAGGGAGGGGTAGCGGTTCCCAAAATGTTGAACGACCAATGATGCATCCTCCTTTAATTAGCATCGTGCATGCATGAGGGAAGTAATGGGAGGAGGACCGAGGAAAGAGGCTGCACGATGTGAATGCAACGCAGTTTGCACTCATATAAAGGCGCCCCTCCATTCCAATGCATCTACCACATCGTACACACCTAAGCATTTGCCTAAGCACCTACACTAAGCGCAAAAGTGCTCACTCCAGACCCATGGTAGTGATGTGCACGAGCGGCAAGCGGCTGTGCCAGATGGTCCACGATGCCGGCCTGCGGCATGGCACCGAGGATCATCTCCAGACGTCGTTCGTGACCGGATGGTGGATGGCCGCCATTGACGCCAACTACCACTCTCAGTTGGACCAGATGGTCGTTGCCAGCACCAACAAGTTCACCGTCCTCAAGAAGCTTGGGGACGACATCGTCGTACTCCTCCAGCCCGTGTGCCCGGGCTCCTCATTGCCTGCCACCCTAATCAGCCTCCATGGCCGGAACCTCTTTCAAGCACTGGTGGCCCTGCGACTGCACGCCGACGCCAGGAAGAATGTCCACCTGGAGGTCTCGCTCGCCGCGAGGCGCCTCGCCCTGCAAGAATTCGTCAACCTACACATCCACATGTATGAGCAAATCGTGTACATAGGTATCTACAAAGCCATTGAGGACACTACGATGTTGGCCTTCCTCAACCGGCTGCAAGCCTTGGATGCCTTTGCTGAGAAGCACCTTGACCTCGCCATAAACGTTCCGCTCCTTAGCCGCCGGTCGGTGGCCCGGCGCACTAAGTTGAGGAGGAGGAGGTCGTAAATTGATGGATGCATCTTTCTTCTTGCCTCCTGTAACCACCACTGCGATCGCATCATCGTGGCCTTAATTCTTATTGTGCTATTGCATTCCCGTTCCAGTCAATACCGACATGTGCGATCCCTTTGCTTAATTTTATGCATCACTATAACTAATACTCCATCCGTCAATTTATAAGTTGTGCTTACCTTTTCCATCAACTTCATGCAACGCACGGGCATCTTGCTAGAAACACTAGAACATGTCGGACCGCATGTGACCAAACTGAAGATGCGTCAACCTAGCTACTACGTACGCTGCTTATCTAGCGGAAATATCCCCGCCCTAGCGTTTCCAATCATTATTTCTATCTATCGATCGTGCCAAGGAGAAGAACCAAATGTTACAATTTATACATTTTTCTCTACTCCTACTCCTATAAAAGACTCAGTTGGTGATGGTGGTGTGTCTCCCATCCATCGTTTCTGACCATTAGATCTGCATCTAATGGCTGTGAGGTAAGTTGGGTCATTTTGCAACAATAGCTCACTTCTCTGCTCCAATTTGCATAAAACCGCTTATTATCTTGAAAGCAACCACATCCCTCCCTCACCTCATCAAAACAGCCTGAGAAATGTATTTTAAGTCAAAAGTAATATATTAGGAGTATATCAAAACAAGAGTGATTTCTTTCAAGTTTGTGAACAAGTACTACTATTCTACAACTTTGGATTCGTCGCAACGCACGGGCACATTGCCAGTAAAAGGAAAAGGCCTGCCACGTTCGCGTTGCACCCCCACACGCCCAGGAATCGGGAGTACTCCTTGGCCTGTCTGGCACACCACATAGCTAGGGAAGGCGTGTTGCCTGTCATTTTCACTTTCATGTGGGACCGCCATTGAGCAAACCGACTATTGGCAAACTGCACCCCGCCCGCCGCCGGGTTGGAAAACAGAAACAAGGGGAAGATCTAACTATAGCACAGAAGCCAAGAAATTTGGTGTCTGATGGGGTTTCTTTGATAGAGTGTTATTTATTTATAACTAGCAATATGCCCATGCGTTGCCCGGAAAATCAAGATGCATTTGTATGAGTAATTTATGTTGTGGGAGAAAAGGATGAAGAAGAGAAGGCCTTATTTGCAAATGTGGAGAGGGGTGTGGGTATATTTTTTCCAAAATTGCCATAGTTTCCTTCCTATCCGTCAGATATAAATCGGACGGCCTATATTGCAGGATGGCAGGCACACCATCATCACCAACTCCGTTTTTTTATAAGAGTATAGATATAGATATAGATATAGATATAGAGAGTAGAGATTTGGGTGCAATGCACGTGTACCTTACTAGTTGGTTACCAAATCTCATCCGGGTTTGGCACGAGCTTGTACTGTGGGAGCACCACAAGCCCTGACGGAGGAGTTACATTTCCCTCTCGGGGCCCACGGGACCGAGCTTCAGTTGCTTAGTACACCGGCCTCTGAGTCAATGACATGTGAACCTTAAATGCGGCTGGCCCACATGTCATTCTCATGGTGATGGAGTGGTTCGTGACTCACTCATTCAAGATGAACCGGCCAGTGGTGGCGTGCCCGTGGCGAGGGTGCCACACCTGGGCGTTGAGGCATAGATGGCCACACCGGTGGGTACTACCTGTAGTACAGAAGTACTCCAGCTGAGGATTAATGCCCGGGATGAAATGTGTCACAGCTGCTGGATGAAAATTCGATGGTGCGAGAGTACGGATCGGAGCACAGGAGCGGAGCAGGCAAACCGCGTCCAATTGGGTGTGGCTGTGGTAGAAAGTTGATGGTCGCCGCAGTTCAGCTGGCCCGCATGTCATGCACACAAAGGCAGAGGAGGGGTGGGTCCGAGAGGGATGTGGCGCACGTTGGGGGATGTCGTTTCGTCGGTTGGAGCGGCGTCGTGGGAACCGCGTGTGGGTGCGGCAGTGGTAGAAACAATAAATGTGATGGTCGTCGTGGTTCAACTTCCATGGACAAGCTGTCATCTCCGCTGACACATGCATTGCATACCACTCACTGCAAGGAGCAGTAGTAGAGAAAACTTGTTCCAAAGATACAATTTTTTCGATAAAATTCTCGAGATATCATTAGTTTTTACACATGGGATTACTCCTGCAAGGGTCAAACACAACACGTGTTTTGTAAAAAAATGCATCTTGATGTTCCCTACAATGCACGAGCATCTTGCTAGTCATAAAAGAAGCCCACACGGGCATCTTGCCACAGGGTGTGCCACTGACCCAAACTCAATTATTATTTTCAGACGCTTAGGTGCACCGGATGCCGTGCCACGCTACAAAATGTAAAAAAAACAGCTCCAATTTTTTTAAAACCTCTTATCTTCAAACCATCAAAACAGCCCGAGGAATATATTTTGAGTGAAGCATGATTTGCTTTTACTGATATATTTTAAGCCCGTGAACAAGTATTATTCTACTACTTTGGATCCATTGCAACGCACGGGCTAGCACATTGGTAGTGGTAGTCTCTATCTCTATCTCCACTCTACTCTTATAAAAACAGAGTTGTTGATGATGGTGTGCCTGCCATCCTGTAGTATAGGTCGTCCGATTTATATCTGGTGGATAGGAAGGAAACTATGGCAATTTTGCAAAAAAATACCCACACCCCTCTTATACTAGCAAGATGACCGTGCGTTGCACGGAACATCAAGATGCATTTGTATGAGTAGTTTATCTTGTGGGAGAAAAGGATGAGCGAGGGAAGGCCTTATTTACAAATGTGTAGAGGGGTGTGGGTATCTATTTACAAAATTGCCATAGTTTCCTTCATATCCGTCAGATATAAATCGGATGGCCTATATTGCAGGATGGCAGGCACACCATCATCACCAACGCTGCTTTTTATAAGTCTTATAAAAAGCAGTGTTGGTGATGATGGTGTGCCTGCCATCCTGCAATATAGGCCTTCCGATCTATATCTAATGGATAGGAAGGAAACTATGATAATTTACCCGCACTCCTCTCCACATTTGCAGATAAGGCCTTCCCTCGTTCATCCTTTTCACCCCTAAGATCTTGATGTTGCTAGTCTCTACTCTTATAAAAAAAAGAGATGGTGATGATGGTGTGCCTGCCACCCTGCAATATAGGGCGTCCGATTTATATCCGATGGATGGGAAGAAAATTATGGCAATTTTGCAAAAAGAAACCTACACCCCTCTCCACATTTGCAAATAAGGCCTTCACTCGTTCATCCTTTTCTCTCACAAAATAAACTACTCATACAAATGCATCTTGATGTTCCGTGTAACGCACAAGGATGTTTCCTTGGGGGTCTCTCTAGCGCGGCGTGGCCGTAGTTGCAAGTTGATGCCCCTTGAGATGTCGACGTTGAGGGGCACTCGGATTTTGTCCGATGAGCAGGTAAGATGAGTTTGATCACGTAGTAAATGCATTCTAAAGACTACTTCCGTGTCCATTTCCTAATTCTCCCCCTGCCCATTGTTTCACAGGTTAGGCTGGGTGCGAGTGGATATTGGCTTGCATATGTACGGGAGGGTACCAACATCAATTTGCACAACATTTACAATGGTGACATCGTTCCTGTAGAACCTTTGTCCAACATTGGGATCAGCCATGCAACGGGCCACCGCCTAAATTTGTACGATGGAACCACGGTGAGATTGAAGAAGATAGCATGAACCTTGCACATGGCGGTCAAAGGTGGACGATGCTGTCTGCGGCTGATTTGTTGCCGTACGAGTACGAAGACGCTGTGCTCCTTTCTAACCGCATCTTCACAGTGACAAATCAGGGGACTTGTTTCGTATGGGACACATCCTACGGTATTCACCCTCTGTCCCAGTTTATTTGTTTTGATTTTTTTTGTTTTATAAGTTTCAAATT
Source organism: Triticum aestivum (assembly GCF_018294505.1). Lineage (NCBI taxonomy): Eukaryota > Viridiplantae > Streptophyta > Magnoliopsida > Poales > Poaceae > Triticum > Triticum aestivum. The sequence continues at coordinate 61,888,750 of NC_057794.1, read as the reverse complement.
CAAATTTAGAGCTCCCCATCACATGTTGAGATTACAATGTCCATTAAATCGTTGCATGCATGTATAGTAAAGAAACAAATCTCGAGTTTGCCACGAGATCGTGCAGCGGTAGCACCACAAGGCCTCCCGCGGGAGTTACATTTACCTCTCGGGGCCCTCGGTTCTAAGCTTCACCTTACGACACCCGCCTTTGAGTCAATAACATGTGGAACCGATAGGTGGCTGGTCCACATGTAATGCTCCCGAAGGCAGAGGGGCGGCGGGGCTGAGGGGGGTGAGCCGCAGGTCGGGGGACGTGTGGTGTCATGGGTTCGAGTGGTGTCATGGGAATCACATGTGGTTGTGGTAGAAACTTGATGCTCGCCGCATTTCAGTTGGCCCACATGTCATGGGGACGAGTTGGGTGAGGCGCACGTTGGGGGACATGGTGTCGTGGGTTGGGGCGGCATCTTGGGAATCGTGAGTGGCAGTGGATGAAACGTGATGGTCGCCGTAGTTGAAATTGCATGGACAAGCTGTCATGTCTACGGACACATGCATTGCATACCGATCACTGGAAGGAGTAGTAGAGAAAGCTAGGCGGATAAATAGTTCCTTATAGTCAAGCGGACCCACGCTACTACTTGTTCCAAAGACATGCACACCATTGATATAGTCCATCTATATCAATATACACAGAGAGGGAATATTTTTTTTACAACAGAGGAGATAGTTCATCCATCCATAATGCCCTGCTGTTGGTGCAACATCTTCTTCTTGTTGTTCTCATTTTCTGTGGGAGACGGCTTCGCGACAAGCTCTTTGGACCTTGTAGCTATCTCGAAACTCACACGGGCATCGAGGGCAGCATATTTTATCCGCTCGTACGTCAAGGGATAATTCTGCCATCCATACGACCTTAATGCCAGCGTCTCGTCACTCTTCTGAAGGTTTGTTCCGAACACAAAATTTGCTACGTCGAATAGGGATGGTGTCGGTTTATCACAATCTTCTACAGGAATTTTTATTTTGGTTTGTATGTTAGTGATGCTTTTCAAATCAAGGTTGTATGACTCCAACTTCTGTTTGTCCCCTGCGATGGCTGCCCCACAGAAGTATATGTCCTCCCGAGACAAGAAATCGTGAAGCTCGCCTAGTATGGAGGGCGCGTGTATGATGTGGTACACCAAAACATCATCTTCGAGGCACAGCTGAAGGATGGCGGCGCGTTGCATCTTCCTAGTGACACGCTCCGTGTACTCTATATCAAGACCAATGACCTTCATCTCCACCTTCTGGAGGGAGTTGGATACATTGTTGATCCACTTCCGAACAACCCTTGGGTGGTCGGTGACTGTGTCAATTATGCTCAACGAGCCTTCGACGAGGACATGTTGGACGCTACGAACCTGCATCTCGATCTCTTTCGCCATTTGGAACCGCTGGACCAAAGGGCTATGGTTTGGAGAATTAGGATTAGATGGCTAGTTAGCCCGAAGAACATGATTATTTACACTACAAAAAAATACACTTCCGCACTACTAGGAAAAGGCCTACTAATGGCGCACCAGTTTTGCCTACTAATGGCGCATCACTCGTGCTCCATTAGTATCACGCCACTAGTATTTATTACTAATGGCGCACCACTGGTGCGCCATTAGTATCTGGTATACTAATGGCGCACCACCCAGTGCGCCATTAGTATATAACACCATGCACCATTAGTATGACTCCCAGGGGGCCATATTTAACCATGTGCTTTGGCATACTAATGGCGCACTGTTGGGTGATGCGCCATTAGTGTGATTATAACAGTGCGCCATTAGTGTCTTGTGTGGTGCGCCACTAGTATGAATATTAGGGATTTTTTTCCATTTCTGATATTTTCACAGGTTAAAAAATATTAGAGATAACATACAACACAGATCTGCTTAGCTTACATACATGGGGCCATATGTAACGATGTTACCTGCGTCCACCAGATCATATCCAACACACAAGTTTCATCATATATACATACATAGCCGACACATAGTTCCATCATTACATATTACAAAAGTTTCACAATATTCATTCAACACCGTTATTCATCAATTCACAAAAGTTTCACATTGATACAAAATAAAAACACAAATGGAAAAGAAGCACTCCATCCATGCAAGCTTCCGTGAATGAAATCAAATCTGCAAAATGATAAACAAGAAGTTAGAAGAAGAAGAAGAAGACTAGAAGAAGAATAAGAAGAAGAATAAGAAGAATAAGAAGAAGACTATAAGCTTATTATGTAAACTTGATCATTTTGTGCTAACATAAGTAATTTTGGAGCTAACCTATAGGAAACTAAGCATATAAGTTCTAAGTTAGCATATTAGAGCCAACTTAAGTAAAATGAAGCTAACCCATGTCATTTTGGATAAGAAGAAGAATAAGAAGAAGACTATAAGCTTATTATGTAAACTTGATCATTTTGTGCTAACATAAGTAATTTTGGAGCTAACCTATAGGAAACTAAGCATATAAGCTCTAAGTTAGCATATTAGAGCCAACTTAGGTAAAATGAAGCTAACCTATGTCATTTTGGATAAGAAGAAGAATAAGAAGAAGACTATAAGCTTATTATGTAAACTTGATCATTTTGTGCTAACATAAGTAATTTTGGAGCTAACCTATAGGAAACTAAGCATATAAGCTCTAAGTTAGCATATTAGAGCCAACTTAGGTAAAATGAAGCTAACATATGTCATTTTGGATAAGAAGAATAAGAAGAAGACTATAAGCTTATTATGTAAACTTGATCATTTTGTGCTAACATAAGTAATTTTGGAGCTAACCTATAGGAAACTAAGCATATTAGAGATAAATAGGTAACTAAGTATATATGTATATATATATATATCATTTTGGAGATCTGACATACCTGACATAGTTCAGTTCTCATTGTTCTTCTCCTTCTCCTTCCTTAGCATGATGCACCAAGAGCGGCGAGGCGGTGGAGGCAGCTGTGGGATGTAGTCTTCTACCACAACTGGCATGGTCATGTCGCCCAGCTGTGGGATCGCCGGCGCCACCATCGGTGCGTGGTAATTGTCAAGCACCACTACCATCGCGAGGCCACCCTCAGCCACCATCATCTCTTTCCCATGGTGAGCCACCACCATCTCTTGCCCATGGTGAGCCACCACCATCTCTTGCACCTGGTCAGCCACCACCATCTCTTGCCCTTGGTTAGCCACCATCGGCGCTAGGTCATCCTCAGCCTGATGCCCATCGTCATCCTGCAGCTCCTCATCCCCACTCTGCTCCTCTTCTCCCCACTCCAGTCCGGATCATCCTTCTTGTTGTCTTTGCTGCTGCCAGAATCGCTGCTGCTTTCGCTAAGGCCAGAATCGTTGTTGCTTTTGCTACAGCCATAATCGATGCTGCTTTGGCTGTAGCCAGTGTCGCTGTTGCTGCTCCCATTGCCTGTCCAAATGCAACAATGACCGTTAACAATCAATATGAGACAAAGCCAAATATGGAGGAATAAGAAGAGGCAGAACGCACTGGCATCTTCGTCTTCAGCGTAGCGCATGCGACACATAGTCTTGTTGAAAACCTTCACGATGAGCATTGTGGCGTCATCGTCGTACCTCAAGAGAAGAAAGTACCCGGTCTGCAGGTCGTAGGCATTGTAGAACTTCTCCCAGCCATGGCACAGGTACATGTGGCCCTCCTCGATCACCAACTCCATGTCCCACAGCCTGCGAACCCCGCTGCCGGCCTGTCGGAGCTTCACATTATCTGGCGGATCTTCACCCAGCATCTTCATAAAAGCGTCAGGCAGCCTCTGCAATTTGGGACAAAGAGTGATGTAGCAAACAACAGAGTTATCATAATGAGATGGGTGAAGGGGAGATCTCTCGTTTTATATACCTGCCTCGTGGCTGATACTAAAGAAGAAAGTATGATAGTGAAGAACTCAAAAGCATCCAACTCGTACTCCGGTGAGGCAGAGCGGTGGTGGCTGCTTCCCCCCATCTCTGATAAGCAGCAGAAGATACCAATTAGTACCCTTACAACATTATAGCAGCATAAATTTTGAGCAGAAGATAATCAACATTAGTCGCAAGTACCCCATATGTCCTATTTTTAGCAAAGTCATGCTAAAATTCACCGAAAATTTCAGCATGACCTTTGCTGAAAATAGGACATATGGATTACCCGAATTTGCCAGAACGAAAGTTAATTGACATTTCGGCAAACTCAAGGGCCTCTCGGGGTACCTGCAAAATCATTATCCCCGCATAATGAAGTCGCCAATGGGTCATTCAGAAGATCACAAGTAGCATCATCACAAGTACAACATCATGACAAGTACAACAGTAGCAGCAGTGAATACAGGCATAACAGCAGCAGCAGCACTTAAGAAAAAGTTGCCGAAGCTTGTAAAACTATACTGTCCTAGAACAAATAAGCTGGCAGTAGGTCCATTGGGACTCGTTTAAATGCAGAAAGTCTTGTTTTGGGTTCAGTTTACATTTCAGGTCAAGACTTATTCCATGTCTCCCTCCTCTTGCTCTTTTCCTTTGCCCAGAGAATTATTGGTACCAAGTACTACTACTACTACTACACTTTTTTACTTTCACCGATTTAACACTTGTTACCTTCATACATAGTTAGCTCCTCACTGTACCTAACTGGATTTTTTTACAGTAGCTCAAGTTTTGGACAGTAGCTCCTCACTATATATGTAAGGTTTCAACAAGACTCATCATCAGTATATATAAGCAGGAGCTCTGTAAACAAACGAACATCATGTTCACTAGTAAGCAGGATCATGGATTACTGTTAATTAAAAATAGAGCATCTGGCTTGTCTTATCATGTTCACTAAGTCCACAAAAATAGAGCATCATCTACTCTGAATGATTTGATAATTAATACTGACAAGTTCAGCATCTATAGACTTTGTGTTGTGGCAGCAGCTAAAAAACCCTACATCTTGTCTCTCTATTTATTAAAGTTGTTGTTTATGTGTCAAGTTTGACATCAACTTGACTGAATATCAACTTGATAGATCAAAAGCTGATAGAAATTGACAGGTTTTGAGCATCAAGAGATCTGAATGCAGTTAACTTGTTTTGAAAATCAGAGAAGGCTAAGTTGACAGATTGTGGCCAGGGCCATACTAGTCTGATTTTACACTAGAACAAGCTCACTACACACACTACACTACACTACACTACACCACACGTGCTTAAACTCTAAACATAAACAAACACCAGCAATGCAATATGTAAACTACCTCTGTTTCTAGGCAACAAGAGTTATCATCAATGCTTTTGAGTTTATTAAGTACCTTCAGTTCTGAGCTTTAAATGTCAAAAGAGCTTCACAGAATCTTGAATCCTCCAAATCTCTCTTAACAGTTCTGCATTGCACAAAGGCACCAATGAGCCAATGATATCAGTAGCAATAATAGGTGCTTACATTCTCATAATGTCAGTATTAGTTAACCAAAATTGAACCTACAGAGTTCTAGTACAGTGAGTAACTCCCAATTCTTTTAATAGAAGCACAATTAACAACAGAACTAAGGAGTCTAGGACAATGCCACCAGATAGAATTTGAAGGAAAAACGTTCTTCCAGAACCTTCAAGCCACAATCATACATAGAGTGGCTGATCATGTAAGCTATATTTAAATAAACATCAACTAAACTTGATGACAAGAAAAACTACAATCACATTGATACACACAGATAAATTCTTAAACTAATTCTAACCAGATTTGTAAGTACTCATGGACACCAGTTGCATCAGCGGCACATCACTAGATTACACCACCTAAACCAGCCAAACGATCAAGCTAGAAATATTTGGCTGAACCATGGCTAACCAAACTCCAACCTACAAAGTTAATCTGCACTGAAAGACTTCTGCATCCTTTTTTTAGGGTGACTTCTACATCCTTTTAAATAGCACAGCACAATTGAAAAAAAAATGTAGAGCATCATGTTACAAACTTGTTCTGATCCTGCAAAGAACAGACTTGGGTGGGCGCGGCCGGTCGCCGGAGGGGTCGGGGAAGGGTGGAGAGGGAGGAAGGAGGAAGGAGGAGAGGTAGGAAGGAGGAAGGAGGAGAGGTACCTGGGCGGGCGCGGCCGGTCGCCGGAGGGGTCGGGGTCGGGGTCGGCGGCGGCAGCGGTGTCGAAGGGATGGCTCGAGGGCGCCTTGGTTGGTCGTGGGGAGGCCGGCGGCCGCGGTCGTCGTCCTGCACCCCGTGCCCGGACTGAGGTAGAGGCGGCGCAGGGCAGGGGCCGACGCGGGGGGCGCGAGGTTTCTAGGATTTCGAGGGGAGAGGTGGGCGTCAGGGGGAGGTGGCGCTCGAGGGGGAGGAAGGGGAGAGGGAGGTGGTGGGGGCGCGTGGGCGGCTGCGGCGGGGGTGCAGTGGGTCGGTGTTGTATGGATGGGGGAAGATTACTAATGGCGCACCCCCGGGCGGTGCGCCATTATAATGTTTATTTCATAGCAATGGCGCACCAGCGGGACAGTGCGCCATAAGTATTCTTTTTTTAGATAGCAATGGCGCACCAGCTACCCGTGCGCCATAAGTAAGAATTTTTTATTATTTTTTTAAAAATGAATATGAATATGAATATGAAACAGTAATATTTTTTTTCTAAAAACAGTAACAATTGTTGTTTAACAACAATTGTAGTCTACACTTTTTTTATTATTTTTTAGAAAATGAATATGAATATGAAATAGTAATATTTTTTGTAAAAACAGTAATAATTTTTGGGTCGGTGGCGGTGGTGGAGCGGGGGAGGGTGCGGGGGTGCTCGTCGGCGGCGGTGGAGCGGGGGAAGGATCGAGATCGAGATGGAGGGGGATAGTGATCAAGATGGAGGGTGTATGCTGCTACTTCATCGTCGTCGTCATGTTCGATCTTCGGGTCGCCGTACTTGTCGAAGTCTTGCTCATTGGCTACTCCATCCATTCCGATGATCTTCCTTTTGCCTCTCCTCACGACAACACGACTGGGCTTTGACGGGTTGGTAATGAAGAAGCATTGTGTCACAGCCCTAGAAATCTTCTTGTAATTAGTGGCATTGCATCCATGCATTATTTTCAACATCTATTAATTTTGAAATGGGGACTGATAAACCCTAGCAGCAAGTGAAATACAACTAGGGTCAAATTAAATCTTTTCCATCTACCCAAAATGGTTTTTAGAAAAGTTCATCAATTTTGGAATGGGTGAAAACTTCTTCCAAAAATGATGCACACATTTCTAGGACATTTCTGGATTTTGGAGTTAATTCATACGTATTTGAATTTGGACAATTAAATGCTATATAATATCTTAAATGTCCAAATAATTCTGAATTTAAGTGAGGGCTGTTGGAAATATTCCATACAGAGCCCACAATTATTTTCAGGGTTTTTGAAAATGCCTTAGCATTTTAATTAAGTCAAAACAATTACAGAAAAATAGAAAACAGAAACTAAATAAAAGAGAGAGAGAGAAGGAAACAAACCTGGTGCCACCTGGGCCTCACTTGTGCTGGCCTAGCCCACCTGGCAGCCCAGCCACCTGGCCGGCCCACCGAGGGCAGGGGCGTCTTCTTCCTCCTGCTAGAAGGCAGAGGAGAAGACAGCCACGGCGCCGCGGCGGGCCACGCCGGCAGCTGCCTGCCTGGCTGCCCCCTCGTTGCCCTGGACTCCCTCTGTGACGCCACGCTACCCCCCTGGACCCCCTTGATGCTCTGGCACTCTCCCTCGCCCTCGTCCCCTTCTCCGTCTCTCTCTCACGCGCGCGACCGAACGCAGCCGTCGCCGCCGACGAGCTCCCCCACGGCCACATCCATCTTTGAGCCTCTCCGATGTGCCCCCGAGCTCCGCCTGGTGCCCCTCTTCCTCCTCGCCAAGCCACGCAAGCCGAGGATCACCATGCCGTCGTCTTCGAGCTTGTCACCACCGCTTCTGCTCGTCGGAATTCGTCGGTCGATTCGCCGCCTCCGACGCTTCCCCGAGCACGCTGGCCATCCCAACGTCACCACCATGAGCCCCCGAGTCATTTCCCCCTTTTCCCCTGGTCGTTTTTGACCTCTAGGCCATAGCCCCATCTTGGCCGAGAACTCCACGCCGCCGGTGATGTCGCCGCCGTGGCCACAACCACCGCAGCTCGTGTCCGAGCACACCATCGTGCTCAGCACGATCCCATGAGCCCGCAGACAACCGCAGCGCCCCCTCCTGTGCTCTGTAGCACTATCCCGAGGATGCCCGGGCTGCTGCCGCCGCTGAACCTCGTCGCCGGCCACTTTTTTGGCCACCCCAGCTCCTACCACCACCCCTAATGGATGCGCCTCACTCCCAGGAACCCGTAGGTGCAACCCACGGATCGAATGGTGCCCTGTAGAGCATTTCCGAGCCGTCCCGCCATCTCTGTCGTCGCCGGCGGCCAAACGCCGGCGACCCCTGACCTGTTGACCGACATGGGTTGACCCCACTGCCCGGTTTGACCTCCCCCTCTCTCTCACTGACTTACGGGCCCCGCCCGACTAATTACTCTAGTTAGCGCTAATTAGCTAGTTAGGTTAGTTACTACAGTCGCTAACCACTGGGCCCAGGCTAGTTAGTTAGGGCTAACTAACTTAGTTAGTTGACTGGTCACTGACCAGTGGGTCCCACTGCTCAGGTTTGACCTGGTCGACGTCTTTGACCTGCTGACATCACCTTGACGTCATGCTGATGCAGTAATACATTTTCTGGACTTAGTTTAAATTATAATAATTCAGAAAATTCCAGAAAATGCCCAAAACTTCTAAAAATCATAGAAAATCAACCGTAACTCCAAATGAAATAAATTATGTATGAAAAATTATCAGAAAAAATCAAGGAATCTATTTATTGCATTTTCATGCATGTTTGAGCAATGTTTTTCCTCTGTTTTGGAGAAAACAAATAAATGACATTTAACTAATCATATATGGAGTTTGAATTTGAATCTTGTATTCAAACCAACTTCATTTAATTGTGTTGCTAATTGCATTAGCTCAATCAACAACATATTGCCATGTCATTGTCATGCATAATGTTGTGCATTGCATTGATTGTGTTCCTTCTCTATTGCCGGTGATTGTCCCCACTCGGTAGACGCTGCTCCGACGTTGTGATCGTTGACACTGATGAAGACTCAATGTTATATTTAGAAGTGCCAGGCAAGCAAAAACCCCTTGTTCATTCCGATACAAACCCACTCTCTCGCTCCTGTTCTCTTTTACTGCATTAGGACAACAACGATTCAACTGTTACATGCTGTGGTAGTTGAACCCCTTTCCTTTGCATGACCTGTCATTGCCACAATAAATAGATGAAACCCACTAGCATGAGTAGGATGTAGGATCTAGAAGTAGATGTGTCTAGAGGGGGGTGATTAGACACTTAGTGCTAAAGTTGCAATTTTTAGGCCTTTTTGGTTTGAGTGGAGTTTTAGGCACAATTTCAACATATCAAGCAAGCATGCAAAGAGTATATGAGCAGCGGAATGTAAAGCATGCAACTTGCAAGAATGTAAGGGGAAGGGTTTGGAGAATTCAAACGCAATTGGAGACATGGATGTTTTTCCCGTGGTTCGGATAGGTGGTGCTATCCTACATCCACGTTGATGGAGACTTCAACCCACGAAGGCTAACGGTTGCGCGAGTCCACGGAGGGCTCCACCCACGAAGGGTAATGGTTGCGCGATTCCATGGAGGGCTCCACCCACGAAGGGTCCACGAAGAAGCAACCACCCACGAAGGGTCCACGAAGAAGCAACCTTGTCTATCCCACCATGGCCATCGCCCACGAAGGACTTGCCTCACTAGCGGTAGATCTTCATGAAGTAGGCGATCTCCTTGCCCTTACAAACTCCTTGGTTCAACTCCACAATCTTGTCGGAGGCTCCCAAGTAACACCTAGCCAATCTAGGAGACACCACTCTCCAAGAAGTAACAAATGGTGTGTAGGTAATGAACTCCTTGCTCTTGTGCTTCAAATGATAGTCTCCCCAACACTCAACTCTCTCTCATAGGATTTGGATTTTGTGGAAAGAAGATTTGAGTGGAAAGCAACTTGGGGAAGGCTAGAGATCAAGATTCATATGGTAGGAATGGAATATCTTGGTCTCAACACATGAGTAGGTGGTTCTCTCTCAGAACATATGAGTTGGAAATGTGTATGTGTTCTGATGGCTCTCTCCACGAATGAAGAGGAGGTGGAGGGGTATATATAGCCTCCACACAAAATCCAACCGTTACACACAGTTTTCCAATCTCGGTGGGACCGAATCAACAAACTCGGTCGGACTGAAAAGGTAAACCTAGTGACCGTTAGAGATTTTCGGTGGGACTGACATGCAACTCGGTAGGACCGATATGGTTAGGGTTTGGGCATAACGTAATCTCGGTGAGACCGATTACACAAACTCGGTGAGACCGAGGTTGGTAATAAGCTAACCAGAGAGTTGATCAGGTAAACTCGGTGGGACCGATTTCCTCTTTCGGTGAGACCAAATGTTACAAAAAGGAAACAAAGAGTTTACACTGCAATCTCGGTGGGACCGATTCGCTCTTTCGGTGAGACCGAAAAGTTACGAAAGGGAAACAGAGAGTTTGCAATCCCATCTCGGTGAGACCGAGATCCCTATCGGTAGAACCGAATTGCTAGGGTTTGGCAGTGGCTTATGACAAGTGAAACTCGGTGGCGCCGGATAGAAAGAATCGGTAGGACCGAGTTTGGCTTAGGGTTTAGGTCATATGTGGATATGGGAAAGTAGTTGAGGGTTTTGGAGCATATCACTAAGAACATGAAGCAAGAGGCTCATTAAGCAACACCTCATCCCTCCTTGATTGTATTGGCTTTTCCTAAAGACTCAATGTGATCTTGGATCACTAAAATATAAAATGAAGAGTCTTGAGCTTTTGAGCTTGAGCCAATCCTTTGTCCTTAGCATTTGAAGGAGTTCCCACAACCTTTAGTCCATGCCAGTCCATTGTTGAACTTATCTGAAACATGCTAGATAGAAATGTTAGTCCAACAAGAGATATGTTGTCATCAATTATCAAAACCACCTAGGGAGCACTTGTGCTTTCAATCTCCCCCTTTTTGGTAATTGATGGCAACATACATCAAAGCTTTAGATAAAGATATAAAGAATAGCAAGTAAAGCTTTGGAAGGACATGTAACAAGCATAGGCTACCCCTACATGTATGCACTCATGTAAATATGAAATATAGAGGCATGTGAGAGCATAACCATGACAGAGTAGGCAATGTGTTACATGTATCTTGGCCATATGCATCAGAGCAAAAGATTATCAAGGGAAATACCTTCATGCTCATGAGTCCTTCTTGCAAATAGTATGTACATAAGCAAGAACTCCTCATACTCATGATTTTGATGCATATACTTACCTTGTGGTCTTGAGTTGGCTTAGGATGGAATGAACCTGCACAAACAAAGTTAGATAACACAGGTACATCCACTAGCCAGAGGAAACAAAAGAAACCACAAGAATACCAAGACTGGGATGACATGTAGAGAGTGAGTACAAGGTACCACATTGGATTCAACATGTCCCCAAGAATAAAGATATGCAATGAATTTGACTGATTTCTTTCCCTTAGGTGTCTTGCTCCCCCTGAATCTTACATGGGATATTGGGAGAAGATGGGGAACAGAAAATCAGAGCTGAAAGATACAAATGGATAGAACTTAATGAAAATACATGTCTTTCCCCCAAAAGGCATGTGACATCTATCCTCTTGAACATCAAGCATCTGGGATCCTTGAGTATTCTCTCCCCCTGGAAGTCTCTCTCTCCCCCTTAATACTTTCTCTCTTGTAGGTTTGGTCCTTGAGACTTTTTCTCTCCCTTGATGTGATCTCTCTCTCCTACAAGCTTTGATGTGATCTCTCTCTCCCCCTTTGACATCAATTTCCAAGAAGGGCTTTCTGGAATCCGTCGTATAGGTTTGGTCCTTGAGACTCAGCACAAAGCAATGGATAAAACTGTGATGCTTGTAGAGGACAAGATTCATTGAGTAGAGCTGGATCAGAAGAAATATAGAACAAGTGGCAAACTGTTTTTCCTGTTGCGAAGTCGGTGGCACCGAGTGGTATATTTCGGTGGCACCAAAAAGATTCGGTTGGACCGAAAATTACAAGTCAGTGAAACAGAGTTCACACAAAGAAAAACACTTGTCACCTCAGCTCACTAGACATGTAGGATCTCACAAAGATTTGCAATGAATTACCTGAAGGATTTGCAAGGAATTAAATGCAGAAAATGCAGAACATAAATAGAAAGAAAAGAGAAGAGACCGAAAAATCTAGATGGAGTTTTTTTTGAAAAAGAGAAAGAAACTAAACATGCATGAGATACACACAAAAAGAACACAAGAGACCTTCATCTAGAGTTGGGCGGTGACATAGTCACCTATGTTAGAGTATATTGAGTTTGGAGTCAAGTGAGAACACTTGATCATAGGTCATACTCATTGTTTAAGCTCAAAATGGGGTTATCATTTTTCGTTTAAGCATCTTGATGTATTCACAGCTTGTTGAGTTGCTTTGACTCATGTCTTGGAGTAAAGCTTCTCTAAGATGGAATAACATACCTTGGGTGGTGGTGTGGTTCTTGCTCATGTAGTTGAACTTGTGTGGGTGCTCAAGGTTGATGTAGCTCATCAAGAGTTGGGAGCACCACTTGGAGTTTGAGTTCATCTACCTACATGGGTTAGTTCTTGCAAGGAAGAGCACTTGTGTATCCAGAAATGACAATCATGAAGCTCAACATAGAATTTATCAAAGTATATGTTTGAATGGTTTTGTGCTTCCTTGTCTTCAACCACCATTGTGTAGAGTCTTGGTGATGTAGAGATTGCTCAAGATGTGAGTGAGTCGCAATCTCATGGAATTAGATTCAACCAAGCACCTACATGGGTTAGACAACATGCAAGGTGCAAATATATCCAAGACATAAGATGGTTATCATAAGAGATATATCATGGATTAGTCATAAGCTCATGTCTTGCATGTATCCAATGGAGTTTCTACTCCAAGTTCGAAGCATCAATGATGTTCAATTCTCCTCTCAACCTGCAAAACACTTTCGCATCAAGAGGTTTAGTAAATATATCCGCTAAATGCTTATTGGTGCGAACATGCTTAAGATCAATGTCACCCTTAGCAACATGATCTCGAATGAAATGATGACGAACTTCAATATGCTTAGTTCGAGAATGTTGTACAGGATTATGACCAATTTTGATAGCACTTTCATTGTCACAAAGTAGTGGAACATGTTTCACATAGATCCCATAATCTTTAAGAGTTTGGGTCATCCAAAGTAATTGAGCACAACATGAACCAGCGGCAATGTATTCCGCTTCGGCGGTGGATAAGGATACCGAGTTTTGTTTCTTGGAAGACCAAGACACAAGAGATCTACCAAGAAATTGACAAGTACCCGAAGTGGACTTTCTATCAACCTTATCTCCGGCATAATCCGAGTCGGAATAGCCAACAAGATCAAAAGAAGACCTCTTAGGATACCAAATGCCAAAATTTGGTGTATGGATTAAATATCTCACTATCCTTTTCACAGCCTTAAGATGACATTCTTTAGGAGCAGCTTGATATCATGCACACATGCACACACTTAGCATAATATCGGGACGTGAAGCACATAGGTATAACAATGAACCAATCATAGAGCGATAAACCTTTTGATCAACCGGTTCACCATCTTTGGTCAAATCATTATGTCCACTAGTAGGCATGGGTGTAGACATACCTTTGCATTCTTGCATATTGAACTTCTTGAATAAGTCCTTGGTGTACTTTGTTTGAGAGACAAATGTACCTTCCTTAGTTTGCTTGATTTGCAAACCGAGAAAGAATTTGAGTTCACTCATCATAAACATCTCAAACTTCTCTGACATTAGCTTTCCAAACTTTTCACTAAAGAGAGGGTTAGTTGAACCAAATATGATATCATCAACATAAATTTGGCATACAAATAGTTCTCCATTAACCCTTTTAGTAAAAAGAGTAGAATCAATTTTACCAATTTCAAAACCACTTGTAGTAAGGAACTTGGTCAAGCATTTATACCATGCTCTAGGAGCTTGTTTAAGACCATAAAGAGCTTTGTGAAGTTTGTAAACATGATTTGGTTTCTTAGGATTGATAAAACCGGGAGGTTGTTTGACATAAACTTCCTCCTCTATTTCACCATTTAGAAAAGAACTTTTGATGTCCATTTGGTACAAGGTGATATTATGGTGATTAGCATAGGCAAGTAAGATGCGGATGGAGTCAAGTCTAGCAACGGGAGCATATGTCTCACCATAGTCCATACCTTCGACTTGTGTGTATCCTTGGGCGACGAGACGTGCTTTGTTGCGAACCACTTGTCCATCTTCATCTTGCTTGTTGCGAAACACCCATTTGGTACCAATGATGTTGTGGTTGTTGTCGGGCTTCTCAACTAATGTCCAAACTTGGTTTCTCTCAAGTTGTGTAGCTCTTCATGCATAGCGTTTATCCAATCCGGATCTTCCAATGCTTCTTCAACCTTCATAGGTTCAATGCTAGATATGAATGAATAGTTTTCACAAAAGTTAGCTAAACGAGTCTTTGAGCGAGTGATTCTCCCGGTTTGTATATCATTTAAGATTTGCTCGATGGGATGATCTTTGGCAATTCTTCCTCGAACTCGTGAGAGCTTTTGCTTGGGTCTTTGTTGAACATCTTCTTCATCTTGTTCTTCTTCTTGGTCTTCTTCATTGTTGACATTGTCGTTCTCTTGTCGTGGTGGAGAAGGAGGTTGTTGATGTTCGTCTTGATGTATTTCCTCGTTTTCTTCATCTTGGTGTGTCCCACTTGTGGATGCTTCCGTGCCAATTCTTGGTTCACTTTGTCGTGAAGTAGAAGCTTCCACTTGGACAGATGAAGTACTCTTCTTCACCTCCGTTGGACGAATTTTGCCAATGGACAAGTCTTGGATTGCTTCTGAAGGGTCTTTGTCTCCTACATCAATTGGCAATTGCTCTACTTGCGAGCCATTAGATTCATCAAACTTCACATTGTAAGTGCATCTAGTGCCACCCCTAGTTGATTTTGGAGTATTGACGACAAACCTAGTTGAGGGACTAATGTGTTTGTGAGAATTGCAGGATAACACAAGTAGAAGTCCCTCATTGATTCGGTTTCCCTACAAGAGATGACCCCTAAAAATGTATGAAGACATTGAAGCCAAAGGTGGTATATGAAGATATTCACATTGAAGACTATGACAAAAGAAGACACGTTACAAAGCCTATGGAGCTCGAAGACTTAGATCTTTCGTGGTTCTTTTTCTTTTTGTGTTGAGTTATAGGAACCACCGTACTGTTAAGTGGGGTCCAGGAGAACCAGTCAGAATGACTGAAGTGATGCCTAAACCAAAAACCTATGTCTTCGAGTGAAGACAATGAGAGCGAATCTTGTCTAGAGCCGGACAAGTCAGCTTTGCTTGTAGCCCAAGTAAAGTTGCCATGAGAGTTTGAAATCTGACCGTTGAGACACGTGTCAGTTCCTTAGTGACCCAGGGTCATTTCGGACAAATCAGGTCGGGTTGCCAAGTGGCTATAAATAGCCCACCCCCTACAACCATAAACGGTTGGCTGCTCAGATTTCAGTGCACGACTTTTGTCGTTTGAGAGCAACCCACCTCGAAGCCTTTGAGAGAAAATTCCTAGCGAGGAGAAAAGCCCTAACCACCCAGAGCCAGAGAACATTGGGCATCACTTAAGTCTTCTTGTCTGTGTGATCTGAAGACTTATTACACTTGAGGACTGTGCATCCCCAGACGGTTAGGCGTTGCGTTCAGAGCATCCAAGAGACATTGTGGATTGCCAGTGAATGAAGTCTGTGAAGGTTTGGGAGTCTACCTTGAAGACTTACCAGAGTGATTGGGCGAGGACTATGTGACCTTAGCTCAAGGATAATACGGTGAGGACTTGGTGTCCTGAGCTGCGTGTTCAGGACTGGGTGTCCGGGACTGGGTGTCCTAAGGTTTAAATACCTAGCCGCTCCAACCAGACGTACAGTTGTCACAGCAACTGGAACTGGTCCAACACATCATTGTCTTCAATGAGTCACTAGTTTCATCTTCACTTCCTTTTACTTACTGATCACTCATTGTGAAGTCATTGCATGTCTGTTCTATCTTTTGTCTTCACAACATGAGTGTATGATCTGTTTGGCTTCATAGTATCTTCCTACCTGATCCTAATTACACTACAGCTATTTGTCACTGTGCTTTCACTCTGTTGATACTTGACCATGGCTTGCCTAGTGTAGTCTAACTTCCGCTGCATAGTAATAGGCATATCTCTACTGTTTGTCTTCGTAACTTCCACGTTTTGAAGACTTTCATAAAAATCGTCTATTCACCCCCCTCTAGTAGATATAACGCACTTTCAATTGGTATCAGAGCTAGGTGCTCCCTTGTTCTGTGTGATTCGGTTTAACCACCTGGAGTTTTAGCTATGTCGACTGCGGGGATAATCAAAGTCTCCGCTGCGTGCCCCGTCTTCGATGGAACTGAATATCCCTACTGGAAGAATAAGATGTGCATGCATCTTGAAGCTATTGACGTCGACCTATGGTATGTCGTCGAGAACAACGTTCCCAAGGCTGGAGAAGGTGTCACTGCTGCTGATGTCAAGAAATTCGTTCAACTGGACTCTACTGCCAAGAACATCATCTGTGGTCATCTGACCAAAGGACAGTATGGCCGTGTGAGTGCTTTGAAGACATCCAAGCTGGTCTGGGACTGGCTCTCCAAGGTCAATGAAGGCATCTCAACACAGAGAGATCAAAGAATCAGTGTCCTTCGCAATCTCTTCAACCGCTTCAAGCGAAATGACATGAGAATGTCCAGCACACATTTGATCGACTCACTGACATCACAAATGAGCTTCAAGCCCTCGGCGCCACTGAGATCACCAAGCATGAAGTCGTCAAGACGCTGCTGAGATCACTTGATAGTTCGTTTGACATTCTAGCCCTGATGATTCAAGAACGTCCTGATTTCAAGACACTCGATCCGTCTAGCATACTCGAGAGGCTCAACACACATGAGTTTCAGCTTTCTGAGAAAAGAGATATCTACGGTTCAAACTATGGGCGAACTCCTGCCTTGAAGGCAAAAGTTGTTTCCTCATCTGAAGAAGAATCTGATAGCAGTTCTGATGATCCTGAAGACATTGGAAGGGAACTTGCAATGCTTGTGAAGAAGTTCCAAAAGTTCACCAAGAAGAAAGGCTTCAGAAAGTCTTCACGATCAAGCTCAAGGAACGATGAAGCTTCTGCTCATGACTACAAGAAGAAAACATGCCACAAGTGCAAGAAAAATGGACACTTCATCTCTGAGTGTCCACAGTGGGACAATGAGAACATAAGGAAGAAGAAGAGCAAGGAATATGACTCTGACGACAAGAAGAAGAAGAAATACTCAAAGTCTTCTTCCAAGTCTTCCTCAAAGTCTTCATCACACAAAAGGAGCTCATCTGGCAAGGCACGTGCGTTTGTTGGCAAGGAAATGGATTCTGAGGAGGAGTCCGCTTCTGAGGAGGCAGAGGTGGAGTCTGAGGAGGAGTCTGATTCTGGCATTGCAAGTCTGGCTACAACATACGTCGCCAAGTCCATCTTCAACATTGAAGACAATGACTTCATCACCGACACCGATGCAAATGACAAGGACGACTCCACTCCTACCTACTGCTTCATGGCATGCGGTGCCAAGGTAAACACACGCACTACTCGCTATCAAACATCCAGTGACGATGACTCTGATTGTGATTCAAAACCCAGCTACAAAACACTTGCTAAAATTGCAACTGAACAACAAAAGGCCATGGAACATATTCAAAAACTGTTAGACAGAAGCGATGATCTGTTGGGTGCTGAAATGACTCGATCTGAATCCTTAATTGAAGACATAAAAAATCTTCATGTTAAGTATCAGGAACTTGAAGATCGTCTTGATACTCTCTCAACAACTCATGAAAAGCTTTCCTATGATTATCTTCAAAGGAAGCAAGAACTTGAGAAATTGAGAGCGGCTCATGAAGATCTTCAAAAGGAAAACGAGTCACTTCGCACCGAACAGATCAGTTCCGCTCAGGAAGGATTTGAACCACCATGTCTTAAATGCATTGAGCGTGATAATGCTACTTCTGTTGCTGAATGTTCCACTGCTACTGCTGTTGCAATATCTTCAACTGTTGATGTGGTAACTAACCCCTCTGCTGAGGATACCACTGCTATTGCTGATGAGAATGCCAGGTTGAAGACATTGCTTGAAACAGGATGTACAAAAGTCTTAAAGGACATCAGACATTATGTGATGTCCTCAAGAAGCAGATTCTGAACCGAAACCCTAGGAAAGAGGGTGTTGGGTTCGTAAGGAAAATAAATGCAGATGGCTCTTACTGGAAACCTGAGCAGTACCCCAAAACCAAGTGGGTTGCTGCAAAGGAACCTTCAGCAGATCCATCCAATTTATCTGGCTTCACTTGTGCTAACCCCATTATCATTGATGAATCCTTTGATGCAAACTATATACTGTTTAAGAATCAGAATGGTGAAGTGTTTGCCAGGTACATTGGTACTAACTGCAGGAATGGACCGCCTATGAAGAAGATCTGGGTTCCGAAAAAGTGTCTGGAAAATCTTCCTGTGAATGTATTCATGACACCTCACTTGAAGAAGACAAACCTCAGACCAAAGGCTTCATACGGTCCAAAGGCTTCATACAAACAGAGGACTCACCTGAGTCACACTAACGCAAATGTTTTGCAGGGAAACCATACTCAGGCATATGAATATGAAAGCGGTTCATCAAACCGTCATGTTCATATGACCAAAAATTATTCTGCTTATTCTTATGAGTACTATTGCCCACCTGCAAGACTGTTTGCTAAGGCTTCAAAGCCAAAATTCTCAGATGCTGCACTTAGACTTATTGCTTCTAAGCCACCCTTGAAGATGTG
Source organism: Triticum aestivum (assembly GCF_018294505.1). NCBI lineage: Eukaryota > Viridiplantae > Streptophyta > Magnoliopsida > Poales > Poaceae > Triticum > Triticum aestivum. The sequence continues at coordinate 61,869,699 of NC_057794.1, read as the reverse complement.
GGTGGTTAAGAAGGCTTAACTCTCTTTTGCAGGGAAAGGTCTCCAGCAGAAAACCAAAATCTTCTGACGCTATTGCTGGGGACCTTAAAAATCTTGTAGGGCGCAAGATAAAATGCCCGAATGGCATCATTATGTACTTCGTTCCTGAATCGCATGCTACTCTCCCTATTAGTCCTAATCTGGATCTAAGTTTTCATAACCCACTGGTTCGTCAAATGTTTTTGCTTCACAATTCTCTTCGTGAAGCCTATCCCGCTAATTGCACTGTAGGGTACGACACCAGCGTCTTCAAAGTCTTCAGAATGGATTATTGACAGTGGGTGTACAAATCACATGACTGGCAAAAGAAGTCTTCTTATGGACTCAACCTTACGTCCATCTGACAAGAGCCACATCACATTTGCTGACACTGGTAAAAGTAAGGTATTGGGTCTAGGTAGAGTTGCAATCTCAAAGGATCAACACATGGATAAAGTCATGCTTGTTGAATCCCTTGGTTTCAACTTAATGTCCGTCTCAATGCTTTGCGATTTGAACATGATCGTAATGTTTGGAAAATATCGTTGCCTAGTACTAATGGAATCTGACAAGTCTCTAGTGTTTGAAGGGTATCGAAAAGATGATCTGTACGTGGTAGATTTCTCAACAGGGCCACAACTTGCAGTATGTCTTCTTGCAAAAGCTTCAGAATGCTGGCTTTGGCATCGGAGGCTTGGGCATGCTGGCATGAGGAGCCTCCACACCCTTGCGAAGAAGAAGCATGTCATAGGCATCGAGGGCGTCAAGTTCAAGAAAGAGCACTTGTGCAGTGCCTGTGAAGCAGGGAAGATGACGAGGGCAAAACATCCTTCAAAGACAATCATGACTACTACTCAACCCTTCGAACTGCTCCACATGGATCTTTTCGGTCCCACTCACTACTCAACTTTTACTACTACTGCTTGCCTTTATGGCTTCGTCATTGTTGATGATTACTCTAGATATACTTGGGTGCACATAATCCTTTACAAGATTGAAGTGCAGGATGTCTTCAGATGCTTCGCCAATCGAGCTATGAACAATTTTGGCGCCAAGATAAAGCACATCAGAAGTGACAATGGCACTGAATTCAAGAACACTGGCCTTGATACATATCTTGATACCTTGGGCATCACACATGAATTCTCAGCTCCGTACACGCCACAGCAGATTGGCGTCGTCGAACGCAAAAACAGAACACTAATTGAGATGGCCAGAACAATGCTAGATGAATACAAGACTCCAAGAAAATTCTGTACTGAAGCCATTGACACTGCATGCCATACAATCAATCGTGTTTATCTTCACAAACTTCTGAACAAGACATCTTATGAACTCCTAACTGGCAAGAAGCCAAATGGCAGTTACTTCAGAGTATTTGGCGCAAGGTGCTAGATCAAGGACCCACACCACACCTCAAAGTTTGCACCAAAAGCACATGAGGGCTTTATGCTTGGATATGGAAAGGATTCGCACTCCTACAGAGTCTTCAATCTCTTTCATTACAAAGTGGTTGAAACAGTGGATGTGCGGTTCGATGAGACAAATGGTTCACAAAGAGAGCAACTGCCAAATGTGCTAGATGAAGTTCCAGCTAGTGAATCAATCAAGCTTATGGGAACTGGAGAGATTATACCTTCTGAAGCTCATCCTGAAGAAGAACTTATCATCTCAGCACCTGATCAACATGAAGACAATGCTCAGCCTGAAGACATTCCTCCCAACAACAACCCAGATCAGCAAGAGCAAAGTCTTCGCCCTGTACATCCTCGTGTTGCCAATGAAGTGCAGATTGACAGAATAATTGACAGCATCAATGCACCTGGTCCACTCACTCGTTCAAGGGCAACTCAGCTAGCAAATTTCTGTGGGCACTTCGCATTCGTATCAATATCAGAACCCAAGAAAGTTGAAGAAGCCTTCATGGAACCTGAATGGATTCAAGCTATGCAAGAAGAGCTTCAACAGTTTGAGCTGAATAATGTATGGGAACTGGTCAAGCGTCCTGATCCACGGAAGCACAACATAATAGGCACCAAATGGATATACCGCAACAAGCAAGATGAGCATGGTCAAGTTGTCAGAAACAAAGCTCGTCTCGTTGCTCAAGGATATACTCAAGTGGAAGGCATTGACTTCGATGAAACATTTGCTCCTGTGGCTAGGCTTGAAGCCATACGCATACTGCTGGCCTATGCAAATCATCATAACATACTTCTATATCAAATGGATGTGAAGAGTGCCTTTCTCAATGGCAAGATTGAAGAAGAAGTGTATGTTGCACAACCGCCTGGCTTTGAAAATCCAAAACATCCTGACATGGTATACAAGCTCAACAAGGCACTGTATGGCCTCAAACAAGCCCCTAGGGCCTGGTATGACACACTCAAATATTTCCTGAAGAGCAAAGGCTTCATACCTGGTTCCCTAGATCCCACTCTTTTCACGAAGACATATGATGGTGAACTGTTTGTGTGCCAAATATATGTGGATGACATTATCTTCGGCTGCACCAATCAGAAGTACAGTGAAGAGTTTGGATATATGATGCAAGAGCAATATCAGATGTCCATGATGGGGGAGCTGAAGTTCTTCCTTGGTCTTCAAATACGACAACAACGCAATGGCATCTTCATATCTCAAGAGAAGTATCTCAAAGATTGCCTGAAGAAGTTCGGTATGCAAGACTGCAAAGGCTTCACAACACCAATGCCAGCCAAACATCATCTAGGTCCTGACGACAATGGTAAAGAGTTCGATCAAAAGGTATACCGCTCCATGATTGGTTCTTTGCTTTATTTATGTGCATCTAGGCCAGATATTATGCTTAGTGTTTGCATGTGTGCTCGATTTCAAGCGGCACCAAAGGAGTCGCATCACTTAGCTGTGAAGCGAATTCTTCGATATTTGGCTCACACCCCAACTCTAGGATTATGGTATCCAAAGGGCTCAGAGTTTGATTTGGTTGGATTTTTGGATGCTGATTATGCTGGTGACAAAGTTGATCGCAAGTCTACATCAGGCACATGTCACTTTCTGGGACGATCACTTGTATGTTGGTCTTCAAAGAAGCAGAACTGTGTATCTCTCTCCACTGCTGAATCTGAATACATTGCTGCTAGATCTTGCTGCGCTCAGCTTCTGTGGATGAAGCAAACACTCAAGGATTATGGCATTCATCTGAAGCAAGTACCACTTTACTGCGACAACGAAAGCGCCATCAAGATTGCCAACAACCTAGTTCAGCACTCAAAGACAAAGCACATTGAAATTCGTCATCACTTTCTCAGAGATCATGTTGTGAAGGAAGACATTGATATCATACACGTCAACACTGAAGAGCAATTGGCAGATATCTTCACCAAGCCCTTGGATGTGAAGAGGTGCAAGTTACGGTGTGAGCTAAATATCCTGGAATCCTCAAATGTCCTGTGATCAGGCACACGTCCTAACACTTGTGCATATGATGACTTAGGTGTGCAACGCACAAAGTAAAGTATATCTTCAATCAATGAAGACATACATTCTAAGTGTGAATACATTAATGTGAAATTTGACTTCGGAGCGCCACGATAATTGTGCGTCGTGTCTAGGTCTAATACTTCCTATACGGTGGTTAACGCCACCACCAAACGTTCCATTTTGAAGTGTTTCACTCGTGGCGTTACCTTGCAATGTCTTCATTTTTGATTTGGCTTCGAACTCAACATATTCTCATGATCATCTTCACTATGTTGACTACAGATATATATATCTATATGCTAGCGTTCTGTCCTCTACAGCATTCACTTATAGCTATGTCTTCTTGGTTGAATCTTTTGAACTAAGTGAATGTGATCGGACCCTAATCTCTCTATGCTTTCTATCTCAAATTCTATCTCTCCAAGTCATATGCATTCTATTGAAACTGTCGAATGTCTTCACTGAGTCCTTGTCAGCAGAAGATATAGAGACAACCATAAAGTCCGTCTTCAATGCTCATTCCTCCACATAAAATCTGGAGAAGCAGGAACGACTGCCTGACAATCCAGGCGTGCGTGGGACGTGGAACAAACCCCAAACTTCCGCAAACTAGCCACGCGTTCCTCAGATGCGAATCGCTAGGGGCACCTGTGTAATAGCACAGTGCCGCCCCTGATCCTATAAATTCACACTTACCGCGGTCATTATCTCCTTCTTCCACCCTCGCACGAACCCTAGCGCCACCGCTAGCTCTCGACGACGCCAGCGACGAAGCGCTTCGCTGCCGCAACCTCTCCGACGCCGTCATCGTCCTCTCCGCCGTCGCCGTAGGTGTCTTCCGTCGCCAAGTTAGGGCACGGAGGATTGAACTGCTCGGCATCATCTCCCACTCCGTCTAGCAGTTCCAAGTGTGGTAAATAAAACTTCTTTTTACAGCCCCGGTTGATCTCATGGTTCTGTCACTTTCTACCATAAGAAGTTTCTCTTCACACAAGTTAGATCTCTCAATCTGCATCTCATAACATGCCTAGTATATTCACTTGTGCGTCATGAAGTAGTTAGATTCCTCACTTGTACTGATCTGTGGGTTCGTACAAATTTGGAACCAACTTCTTATCTATGAGTGAATGTCTTCGCACGATGAGGTCAATGTCTTCTAAACTAATTTATCTTCAAAATCTTCTGAGAATGCATATGACCTCTTCCCCTTCCCTCGCACCTTAATGCTGTCATAGGTACATGTCTGTGGGAGAATCCTTCGGTTCTCATAGTCTGCATTCATTTGCAGAATTCCTACAGCATCACATAAATTCTCCTGAAGCCAGTTCCTGTTGGTCCAGCAAAAGAAAGCCTTTGAAGCCTTTGAAAGTTTTGAAGCCTTTGACAGAGACGTGGAGGAACTTCCAAAGATCTGCCTCAAGACCTAGCAGAAATGTATAAAACAAATCCTGAAGAGAATTATGGGCAGCGCAAGTCCCGAATCCAATGGATTCGACGCTATTGGGCTGAACAATGGTTCAAATACCGCTTCACAACCCAAGAGTATGCTGAGAAAAGTGCCATCAAAAGTCCGTGGGGAGACATCTTATACAAGAACCTTGTACCCAGGACCAGAGATGAAGCTATTGCCCAAAGCTTCTATCCATGCATGGTTCGTGGGCCACGGCCTGATGATGCACATCCGTCATCACTACTCTGGTGTCGTGACGACAATCTGTTCAAGCGCAACTTCCAGTTTGCCCAACAATCAGCGAAGCAGAACAAGAAGAAATTTGGGTTAGACTTCAACCCTGGTCCCTCAGCACCAAGGGCAGATGGCACACGCTACGCAGAACCCAATATCATCGGTCCGTATGCCAACCTTGAGGGCCTCATCACCCGCATCTTAGTCCAAGGGACTGCCGTGAATGACCCTCCAGCTGACTCTGAGTCTAATGAAGCTCCTGCTGTACCGAAGCCCAAGCAGTCAAAGAAGCCAAAAGCTTCAAAGCCAGCCCCTTCATCAAAAATCTCAAGGGCGAAGCCGTTGGCAACTGCACCTCCTGAAGCCACTGTGCAGTCTAAAGACGTATCCCACGTCTCCAAGCCCTAGAAGGCCAAGGTGCCTCAGCCACACACCGGCAAAGAGCTCATAGCTGCTACCGTTCTGCGCAGCGAAGCCATTGATCTGTCAAGTGATGAAGATCTTGGAGATGACGCTCTCGAGTAGCTCATCAAGAGCAAAGAAGAAGCTGAAATCTTCAACAATTTGCCTCTCTTTGATGTCGCCATCATCCACAACTTCATCGACGAATGGTTTGCCACACCAAACATCAGCTTTGAAGATCTGCAGCTGCCCGTTAGCCTCAGCGTCACCTTCCAAGGCGCTATTGCTTCAGAACTTGCAATTGCCCAGCGCATTGTTGAACTGAAGCAGAAAATTGATCATGAAAAGGCTCAGTTCAAGAACAATATGGCCAAGCTCAGCGTGCAAGAAGTGAAGAGCTTCAAGATCATGTTGCATGAGCTTAAGGAAAACTTTCTGAAGAAGCATGCAGAAGCTCAGGGTTCACGTGAGCGGATGAAGTCTCTGGTTGAAAGATGTGTGCAAGCCTACAATGAGGCTCAGAAGCGCAAGGCACTTGGGCGTCCTGGCATCGACCCCAAGATGGCCGCAAAGAAAAAGAAGAAGACTGTTCCAGCTGAACTAGAGGCACAAAGGCAGGAAGCATTTCCGATTGTCTTCCCAACTACAACGACTGGCTCGAAGCCAAAGAGCCGGTCAACAGCTTCAGAGCTCAAGAAGACAAGAACTGCTGAGGCTGAAGCCAGGAAGAGGAAAAGCTCTGAAGCCTCTCCTACTGCCCCCAGCAAGAAGAAGCGAAAGATCAAGAAATCTCGGGCTGCTCCCACAGAGCCCTTGATAGTTGAACCTATCTCTATGGTTCACCCCAACACAGAACGACAACTGACAGTTCATGAGCCTGCTTCCACAGAGGCTCCTGAAGCTGAAGACATACCAGCAGCCGACCCATTGCTGCTGAAGACATTGGTCATCAGGACAATGTACAAGATGATGCGGCCCTTCCTCAGTATGAACAAAGCGAACTCATCAGCATTGGTCGTCCTCTGACGCCAATTGCACAAGATGCATCATGGGCGAATCGCCCTCAAGAGGAAGAAGACAATGAGGCCCAGCCCACTCCAACCCCACAGGCGTTGTCTGCATTCCGCAGGCTTCACAAAGGTCCAAGGCCTCAAGTCTATGCTGAAGACATTCCGGCTGCATCAGCCGCAGAAGAAGCACCACAAGAGCCCAATCCAATGCTCCACCAAGAAGCAGTTCCCTAGGAGAACGTGCTTGTGACTGACCCTCCAGCTAGTCAAGCGGAGGCTGAAAATATTGAGGCTGCCACAACCAACACTGAAGCCAATGTGGAGCCATCCCCACCAAAAGCTTCAGCAGACAGCGAAGCTACTGATCCAGACACTTCTGTTCCTGAGTCTGCTGCTGGTCCTCAATTTGATTACCATGTTGAGCACAGGCCTCATGTCCAGAAGCCAGTCCCAAGGCTGCCAAGGTTCCTAGGTCCTGCATCAGCACTTGGCTCCTTTGACATCAATAGCTTCAAGGCAGACAATACGTTCTTCAACAGCTCCAAGAACCCCTATTCAAGGGAAAGGATTTCATCAGATAGGTTCTGGAGCTATCCTTAGCGCAGCTACTATTCATGCATCCTATACAACCAAGGTCGCATCTTCCCGCACAAGCGCCTTGATGTTGAAGCCATTGCTGGTCTGCCCTGCTTAGAGGAAGCGCTGGATTGCTTCAAGCAAGTGGGTCTGCTGCAGTTTATAACTGATGAAGAGCACTGGAATGAAGAGCTTCTGTTGCAATTCTATGCCACCCTACACATCAAAGGATACAACAGAGATCCGAAGACTTGGGCCCTGGAGTGGATGACCGGCAATGTCCATCATGAAGCCAATGCATTCGATATCATTGAGCTCACCGGCCTGCCCACTCCTGGCGAACTCTTCGAGGAAGGCTGTCCACTACACACTGAAGCTCTTGAGAGCATATTCCAGAGGCCTGAACCAAATATGAGTCAGATGCTCTCCATGATGAAGCCATTGCCCCACGATGCTCCTTATCCAACAGAGTTCTTCGTTGAAGACTTTGAGTACCTGCCCAGAACCATCTATCACATTATCCGGCGGACTCTCTGGCCTATTAAAGGGCACTCTCCAAATGCCAAGATCGAGGGTGCAATGAAGACTCTGATATTCTGTATCCTTCATGGCAAATGCTTCAACGCACAGGATTTCTTCATACGCCAACTAGCTGCATCAGGCTCAGATCTGTTTGGTTTAAAGTACTATGCTCCTTGGGTAATGAGACTGATCAAGCTTCACTCTGCGATCTCATATCAGCCCTCAGCCCGCAACCATCGGATCTTCTTGCCAGATGTGGATACCTCTGCTGAAGCTATATATCCTGAGCCTGCCAAGCAACCTTTGAGTCTTCAGAATGCAGAACACCAGAGCTTCACTCAGAACGATGAAGGTGTTGAAGCCATCTCCAGGGTGTATCCTTTGGCTGGCACTACACGTGCGCCACACCCTGCTTCAACTGAAGCCACTGATAGTGCAACTGCTTCAAGACCCAAGAAGCGCGCTCGTGTTCTCAATAACCGAGAGCTTCTTGTGGCCCTTCATCAAAAACAAGATAGGCATCATGACTGGCTAAAGCGTCAGATGAAAAGCCTCTTGGTGGATGTTAATCGTCTTCGAAATCTTGCCACCAAGAATGCTTTCGTCACTCATGAAACCTGTCGTCGTACATGGAAAGGGCTATCAATGATGTGTACTGAAGCTGAACTTGAAGAGGATGGCTTCACTGAGCGATTCAAGTTTGACACCACACCTCCTAGAAGGGCTGTGATGCGAAACACACCATCACTTGAAGACTCTGAGTTTTCTTCATCTGCTGCCACAGTCACTGCCAGAATCATTGATGAAGAAGACGATGCTACATCACCGCCACCTGCTTCAGCACCTCCAAGCTCTTCTGCACCGCCAAACACCTCCAACGACCCTGCTGCTTCTGGGAACGAATAGACACTCTATGTCTTCAAACCTTTTTGGTCCTTGCTGACAAAAGGGGGAGAAGCATATGGGTTGATAGTCTTCAAGCGGGTCCATATGGGCGGGTGCTTTATGTTTTGCTATATTTTGCTTCGTGCTTACAACTCTCGTTTTTGCTTCATTTGGTTCTTTGAGTTGTAACACTAAAACTCGATGGTCGTCTGCTACTTGTTTGCCACCCTGTTTTGCGAAGATAAATTCCGCACTTATCTCATTCTGCAGACGTCCATTTTCCATTATGCATGTCATTATCTTCATATACTTTCACATGCATAGTGGATTGTCATCATAAGCTGAAGTGGATCTCCACAAGTACAACCTGCCATGTGCATTTGCATTCCAAAAGCAAATTAACTTATATGCACATCTTCAGGGGAGCCCTTGCAACTTATGAAGACAATTCCTTATCCTTTACAATTTCACAGACTATATTCCCCGTTGAAAACTTCAACTAGTTTGTCATCAATCACCAAAAAGGGGGAGATTGTAAGTGCATCTAGTGCCACCCCTAGTTGGTTTTGGAGTATTGACGACAAACCTAGTTGAGGGACTAATGTGTTTGTGAGAATTGCAGGATAACACAAGTAGAAGTCCCTCATTGATTCGGTTTCACTACCAGAGATGACCCCTAAAAATGTATGAAGACATTGAAGCCAAAGGTGGTATATGAAGATATTCACATTGAAGACTATGACAAAAGAAGACACGTTATGAAGCCTATGGAGCTCGAAGACTTAGATCTTTCGTAGTTCTTTTCTTTTGTGTTGAGTCATAGGAACCACCGTACTGTTAAGTGGGGTCCAGGAGAACCAGTCAGAATGACTGAAGTGATGCCTAAACCAAAAACCTATGTCTTCGAGTGAAGACAATGAGAGCGAATCTTGTCCAGAGCCGGACAAGTCAGCTTTGCTTGTAGCCCAAGTAAAGTTGCCATGAGAGTTTGAAATCTGACCGTTGAGACACGTGTCAGTTCCTTAGTGACCCAGGGTCATTTCGGACAAATCAGGTCGGGTTGCCAAGTGGCTATAAATAGCCCACCCCCTACAACCATAAACGGTTGGCTGCTCAGATTTCAGTGCACGGCTTTTGTCGTTTGAGAGCAACCCACCTCGAAGCCTTTGAGAGAAAATTCCTAGCGAGGAGAAAAGCCCTAACCACCCAGAGCCAGAGAACATTGGGCATCACTTAAGTCTTCTTGTCTGTGTGATCTGAAGACTTATTACACTTGAGGACTGTGCATCCCCAGACGGTTAGGCGTCGCGTTCAGAGCATCCAAGAGACATTGTGGATTGCCAGTGAACGAAGTCTGTGAAGGTTTGGGAGTCTACCTTGAAGACTTACCAGAGTGATTGGGCGAGGACTATGTGACCTTAGCTCAAGGAGAATACGGTGAGGACTTGGTGTCCTGAGCTGCGTGTTCAGGACTGGGTGTCCGGGACTGTGTGTCCTAAGGTTTAAATACCTAGCCGCTCCAACCAGACGTACAGTTGTCACAGCAACTGGAACTGGTCCAACACATCATTGTCTTCAACGAGTCACTGGTTTCATCTTCACTTCCTTTTACTTACTGATCACTCATTGTGAAGTCATTGCATGTCTGTTCTATCTTTTGTCTTCACAACATGAGTGTATGATCTGTTTGGCTTCATAGTATCTTCCTACCTGATCCTAATTACACTACAGCTATTTGTCACTGTGCTTTCACTCTGTTGATACTTGACCATGGCTTGCCTAGTGTAGTCTAACTTCCGCTGCATAGTAATAGGCATATCTCTACTGTTTGTCTTCTAACTTCCACGTTTTGAAGACTTTCATAAAAATCGCCTATTCACTCCCCCTCTAGTCGATATAACGCACTTTCACACATCTACCGTCTCTTCAACCTTTCGGGTGAAATTGTTGTAGACACGGTAAGTGTGAGAGTTTGAGCCATAACCAAGTAGGAAACCTTCATGAGATTTAGGAGCAAACTTTGAACGACAATGCTTATCAAGAATGTAGCACTTTGAGCCGAATACTCGAAAGTATCCAACTTGGGGCTCGTTACCGGTGAGGAGCTCGTATGCCGTCTTGTCGAGTAGCTTGTGAAGATACAAGCGATTTGTTGCGTGACAAGCTGTCTCAACCGCTTCTGCCCAAAAGTGCTTCGGCGTCTTGTATTCATCAAGCATCGTTCTTGCCATTTCGATGAGTGTCCAGTTCTTCCTCTCAACAACTCCATTTTGTTGAGGTGTGTACGTAGCCGAGAACTCGTGTGAAATCCCTTCTTCGTCAAGAAAGGTGTCCACATTTGCGTTCTTGAACTCCATTCCGTTGTCACTCCGAACCTTCTTGATCTTCACGTCAAACTGATTTTGGGCCTTCCTAGCGAAGTTTCTGAAGATCTTCTAGACCTGCGACTTGTCATTAAGAAACAACACCCACGTAAGTCTTGAAAAATCATCAACTATAACTAGACCAAAAGAATTTCCACCGAGACTCTTGTAGGCGTTGGGACCAAAAAGATCCATATGAAGTAGCTCGAGTGGCCTCCTTGTGGTCATGATGTTCTTCACGGGATGTCTTCCTCCAACCTGTTTACCTGCTTGACAAGCACTGCAAAGTCTATCCTTATCAAATATGACATCATTAACTCCAAGGATATGATTTCCTTTAATAAGCTTGTCAAGGTTTCTCATGCCAACGTGACCTAGTCGTCTATGCCACAACCAACCTTTTGAGGATTTAGCAATAAAGCAAGTTTTAGGTTGTGCCTTCTTAGAGAAATCAACAATGTAAAGATCACCTCTACGCATACCGGTAAAGACCATTTTATGATTGTCTCGATGAAATACTTGGCACTCTACCTCAGTAAATAGGACATTCAAACCGAAATTAGCAAGTCTAGGTACTGAAAGTAAGTTGTAGCCAAGAGATTCAACGAGCATGACATTTTGAATGGAACTATCATGTGAGATGGCCACCTTACCAAGGCCAACCACTTACCCTTTGAATTATCACCAAAGGTGACATATTTCGAGGGCCGTCATTTTCAGCAAGCTCACGAAACATCTTCTTCATCTCCGGTCATATGATCAGTACATCCACTATCAAGAACCCATTCCTTTCCTCTTGACTCATATCCCCGAAGCTTTGCCATAAGACCAAAATGTCTCATTGCATCATCAAGATCGAAGTCACTATCATCATCATCATCATCATCATAGTATCCATATTCACCATGATCTTGTGACTCGTCATTTCCTAGAGAGGGTAATTCATTAGATAAATGATCATCAAAGTGGTCACCTTTATGAATTCTTATAGCTTCGAATATGATATCACTAATGATTCCAACATCTCCTTTAGCTCGCTTGAGATTGGCAAGCTCAAATAGATAATCACCAAAACTAGGATCACTAGAGTTCATCTTACTCAAGGCAATAGATTTATGGAGAATTTCATCCAAATTTTTCAAGGAATGATACCACTTGTAGGATCTAGAAGTAGATGTGTCTAGAGGGGGGGGGTGATTAGACACTTAGTGCTAAAGTTGCAATTTTTAGGCCTTTTTGGTTTGAGTGGAGTTTTAGGCACAATTTCAACATATCAAGCAAGCATGCAAAGAGTATATGAGCAGCGGAATGTAAAGCATGCAACTTGCAAGAATGTAAGGGGAAGGGTTTGGAGAATTCAAATGCAATTGGAGACACGGATGTTTTTCCAGTGGTTCGGATAGGTGGTGCTATCCTACATCCACGTTGATGGAGACTTCAACCCACGAAGGGTAACGGTTGCGCGAGTCCACGGAGGGCTCCACCCACGAAGGGTAATGGTTGCACGAGTCCACGGAGGGCTCCACCCACGAAGGGTCCACGAAGAAGCAACCACCCACGAAGGGTCCACGAAGAAGCAACCTTGTCTATCCCACCATGGCCATCGCCCACGAAGGACTTGCCTCACTAGCGGTAGATCTTCACGAAGTAGGCGATCTCCTTGCCCTTACAAACTCCTTGGTTCAACTCCACAATCTTGTCGGAGGCTCCCAAGTAACGCCTAGCCAATCTAGGAGACACCACTCTCCAAGAAGTAACAAATGGTGTGTAGGTAATGAACTCCTTGCTCTTGTGCTTCAAATGATAGTCTCCCCAACACTCAACTCTCTCTCATAGGATTTGGATTTTGTGGAAAGAAGATTTGAGTGGAAAGCAACTTGGGGAAGGCTAGAGATCAAGATTCATATGGTAGGAATGGAATATCTTGGTCTCAACACATGAGTAGGTGGTTCTCTCTCAGAACATATGAGTTAGAATTGTGTATGTGTTCTGATGGCTCTCTCCACGAATGAAGAGGAGGTGGAGGGGTATATATAGCCTCCACACAAAATCCAACCGTTACACACAGTTTTCCAATCTCGGTGGGACCGAATCAACAAACTCGATCGAACCGAAAAGGTAAACCTAGTGATCGTTAGAGATTTTCGGTGGGACTGACATGCAACTCGGTAGGACCGATATGGTTAGGGTTTGGGCATAACGTAATCTCGGTGAGACCGATTACACAAACTCGGTGAGACCGAGTTTGGTAATAAGCTAACCAGAGAGTTGGTCAGGTAAACTCGGTGGGACCGATTTGCTCTTTCGGTGAGACCAAAAAGTTACAAAAAGGAAACAAAGAGTTTACACTGCAATCTCGGTGGGACCGATTCGCTCTTTTGGTGAGACCGAAAAGTTACGAAAGGGAAATAGAGAGTTTGCAATCCCATCTTGGTGAGACCGAGATCCCTATCGGTAGAACCGAATTGCTAGGGTTTGGCAGTGGCTTATGACAAGTGAAACTCGGTGGCGCCGGATAGAAAGAATCGGTAGGACCGAGTTTGGCTTAGGGTTTAGGTCATATGTGGATATGGGAAAGTAGTTGAGGGTTTTGGAGCATATCACTAAGCACATGAAGCAAGAGGCTCATTAAGCAACACCTCATCCCTCCTTGATAGTATTGGCTTTTCCTAAAGACTCAATGTGATCTTGGATCACTAAAATATAAAATGAAGAGTCTTGAGCTTTTGAGCTTGAGCCAATCCTTTGTCCTTAGTATGTTGAAGGAGTTCCCACAACCTTTAGTCCATGCCACTCCATTGTTGAACTTATCTGAAACATGCTAGATAGAAATGTTAGTCCAACAAGAGATATGTTGTCATCAATTATCAAAACAACCTAGGGAGCACTTGTGCTTTCATAGGAGTTGTTTGAGCCCTGATGTGCCTACTCATTCATGTTTTCTTGTCATGCCTGCTATTGCTTAGAGTTGTGTCAGGTCTGATTCATCGGGGATGAATTGGAAAGTTGTGAACATGTCCTACTGTGTGTAAGCTAAGTGTGTGAACACGATTTGGTAAAGGTAGCGGTGAGAGGCCATGTAGGAGTACATGGTGGGTTGTCTCATTGAAACCGTTCTCAGGAGCTGAGTTCTGTGTTTGTGATCCATGAAACAGTTACTACCACACATTGGGCCCTCAAATATGCCCCGCTCGACTTACTAACCCCTCTTGCCCTCTGTCCAGGAGTTGCAACTAGTTCCTGGTGTTTGTAGGACATGTGTTGGCGGCCGTGCATAGCGCTGACCCTAGGGGTGGGCTATGATGCGGTAGATACACTGTGGCCGGGTATGCCGGGCGCCCGTTTGGCGTCTCGGGACCCTGTACACATTGTTTGGGGCCGTTGAGGACACCCCGGCCGGATTTCCTTGCGGATGGAACCTGAATAGGTGATAAACCTGGACTAGAGACTTGTGCGGTTAGTCAGGTCGTGGTCTACACCCACGTCGGCTTTCGCTTGAAGTCTGCCGAGCACATGTCGTGTGCAGACGCTAAGTGGTGGAAACATGTGTGACGAAGTACACCCCTGCAGGGTATAAAACTATTCGAATAGTCGCGTCCGCGGTAAAGGACTTCTGGGTTGCCTATAACACTTCATAGACAAGTGAAAGTGGATACTTTAACATGCGCAAGATAAGTGTGAGTGCTATGGATGGCATTCTCGCAGGGAGACGGGAGCGGATCCATAGTGGTGTATTGGTATGGTGAATTTCTGGACTCGTGTGCGCCACCTCAAAGAGTTACTTGCAGTCGTAGTTCAGGATAGCCACCGAATCAAAGCTGGCTTGCTGCAGTTAAACTCCACCACCCCCCCTTGTTGATACCGATGCATATGTAGTTTAGTTCTGATGTAAGTCTTGCTGAGTACCTTTGTACTCACGTTTGTTTAATTTATGTTTTGCAGAGAGACTTCAGTCTCGCTAGTAGTTCCGCGTGGACTTCGACGTTTAGCTTGATACCTCACCTACGATCTTGTGCCCTCGGCAGGATCTGGTAGATAGTCAGGCTTCTTGGCCTTTTCATTTGTAGATGTCTGTTCTCAGACATGTTAAGCTTCTGCATGTGTTTTGACTTGTATGCTATGATTGTTGGGTCATGAGACCCATGTTTGTAATATCTCGCTCCTCGGAGCCTAATGAATAAATACTTGAGTTGTAGAGTTATGTTGTGATGCCATGTTGTATTTCCACATATCGAGCATATTGTGTGTATGATTGAAATGCTTGGTATGTGTGGGATCCGACAATCTAGTTGTTTATCCTTGGCAGTCTCTCTTATGGGGAAATGTAGTCTAGTGCTTCCATGAGCCATAGTTGTCCGCTACAGCCCGGTTCACCGGAGTCCTGTTAGCCCAGCACTACTGCTCAGGACACTTGACTGGCCGGCATGTGTTTCACTTCGTTCCTGTGTCTGTCCCTTCGGGGAAATGTCACGCGGTGACATCCGAAGTCCTGCCTAGCCTACTACAGCCCGCGTTCCCGGAGTCCTGTTAGCCCAGTGCTACAGCCCGGATTCACACGCTGCTGACCGACACGCTCGATGTGATTCATGTATGCCTGTTCCCATAGGTTAGTGCCGCTTTGGGTTCACGACTAGCCATGTCGGCCCGGGTTCTCTGTCATATGGATGCTAGCAACACTATCATATACGTGAGCCAAAAGGCGCAAACGGTCCCGGACCATGGTAAGGCGACACCCGTGGGAATATCGTGCGTGAGGCCGCAAAGTGATACGAGGTGTTACCGGCTAGATCGATGTGACTTGGAATCGGGGTCCTGACAGCTTTGGTATCAGAGCCTAACTGCCTGTAGGATTTCCAAGCCAAACTGGTCGAAGTTGAGTCTAGAAATGCTTTAGTTATATAAGGGAATTGATTGTGGAAGGGAACGTAAGGCTCTTTTTACTCCTTATACGTTATGCCTTCTGATCTGAGTCATCCTCTTCCTTTCTATGGGGATTAAGAACTAGGCCTTCTCATCTATCTATTAGGATGACGAGTTACTATGTTAGAGACTTATATGATTGTTGGTTTCAAGCCTCAGTTCCGTTCCTACTACTTCCGTATGTTGACAGTTGATCTCAGAACCTTGACATTTTGTTGTTGAGTGGTTATGCCACCATTTTTGCAGGATGTCTCAAATAATTTTGAGCATTTACAGTCGTTATGCTGTCCGAGTCATCCCAAGTCTCTACATAGTCTGATGCATTTGCAAACCTTTTCTTTCCGTTCCCGATGTCCTTTTGGGCCACATTAAGCACACTACTCGGTCTATGAGGTACTCCGTTTCCTCGGCGTATATGTTGGAGCTATTATTATGACCCTAGGTGTTTTAGGGAGTCACCTAGTAATCTAGCCATGTTTTGTGTTCTGGTGTGATGATTCTGCCACCACTCTCGAAAGCATCCCGTGATGCCATTTAGTAGTAGGTATTCTATTCCTGGGTTCTTGAACCCAAGATTCACCCACTTACCTCCTGTTGTTAGTATTTGCTAAGTTCCCTTAAGATATTAGTAACCTTTGCATTAGTCCTCAAGGTTCATGGTATTTTCCTTCTTCCAAATACTATGAACCACTTATGGCAGAAGTTCTTCTGAACCAAAAGATCACAACCAGAGTGCTCTTAAGGAATTCTCCATTCATAATTGTGATTCTGCTAGTTCTACCATTCTGCATGGGTTATCTGGAAGAAAACCTGTTGAACTTGGTTCGACATATTAAGCTATGCATCCACAACTCAGAAAGTTATATGCTCCTTGAGTTGTCCATCTTTAGTTGTATTCCGACCATCTTCTATCAATTGATAGTCAAGAGTATGCATGCATTCGTTCATCAATGCCTAATTGTTCTTGTGGTCTGTCAAGTCGTTCTATTCCATAATGACTAGGAGAAACAAGCTCCAGTACCTCATCCATTTCTAGGATTGGGTCAAAGCAGTTGTATTCCGCAGATCAAATGCCAATCCAGCTTTTGCTCTGTTCTACCTTGGGGTATTGCCATCTTTATGTCATGATTGTCGTGAGAATTGCACCACCTCTTATGAATTCTTGACGCAGTAATACTTATCGCTATCATTATTCATTCCTCGTTCCCGTGTTGTCGCAACCGGAATGCCGACAAGTGAATCATGATGTGTGAAATCAATACTCCTAGCAACCCCGTTGCTTGGTAGTTAATGGACAATAATCTTATCCTTAGCATGCCGATTATTAAATCGTCATCCTAAGATTGATCGTGCTACCTAGTCTTTATTTCCTGGTGCACTCTTCGATCAACGAGTTAGGATTTTGCCAAACCCTTGCTCTATTGATCATATCGTCTTGCCCTGAAAAGCAAGATTGATCTCGAGCTTAGTATCATATCAGTGGTTCGTGATGTTCCGATTATCTTCTCGGAAGTATTACCTGGTTGTCACCTGACCGCTATGTTGAGTTCGTGATCATGTTGGGTTTCCTCCAACCACCCATTCTCCAAGAATCTATGTTGGATACCCCTGAGCTAGTTGGTTAAGCTTAACAACAGCTTGGAGAGTTGGAAGATAAAAGCTTAATCTACTTAGTTCACTCTTAAGGGATATCCTTGTGTGTGTGTGTGCTGAAGAAAGGTGATATCTTCATCAATTGGTCCTCGTGATCAGTTGTTGGATCTATTGCCTTGACAAAACTTTGACTTGAGTATGGGCTATCGTCAAGTCAAATCAGAACCAACGATGTTCGTAATGTTGTCTTACTCGTGTTTGATCCCTCGAGCATACACCATTACATCTTTGGTCTGACCAATGTTAGCACCGTGTTCACATGATGGTGGAAGTTCAGTGATATGGAAATTCTGATGAGTTGTTGTTGACCCCATCAGCAACATTTTGTCTCCCCCATGATTCATGACTGAACATCAACCTAGTGTTGAAAACCTTGTAAGCAATGCCTTCGTGTTCCATTCATGAAGCTTATGCTTGGATGAAAGAAGTGACCTTCTCCAAGTTCGCGTGCACTAGGTGTAAGTTGCCGCCATGAATTTGAGGAAGGTTTTTTATGTTTCCCCTGGAATCATCCCAAATCAGTCATGCATACGTGCGAAGTATTCTATGGTTTGGTAGATTAATTACCTCCACTCCATATGTATTCCCTAGCACACCAAGCCACTGATTGATTTGTTCAAGGAAAAGGGGTTGTTGTGCGAATACTAGTTCATGCACAAGGACCTCGATATCCTCAATGATGGTTCCCCACCTGAACTCGGTAGTATTTTGTTGTAAGATTTCTACATGGTCATGCTTGTCTTGGACAACGTGTTCACATATATGTAGCAGAACCGGCTCATGTTTTGGAGTTTACTATCGTAGTTCAATTCCCGAGAATCTCGCAATGTCGTCTCGTCGATTTGTGCTGCAAACTTTCATTCTCCTTTCTAGACTCGATGAGTCTGGAATATCCTGACACCAACCAGATCTGAATCTCAGGTAGATATGATGGTTGGAGCATTTTCCAAGAACTATAATATTGGTCCCTCGATAATCGGTAAAGTGGATGTCGTGGCCAACACATCCAGCCGGAAGACCTATTATTGTAGTGTCTCGATTGAAGAAAGTTGGCCATCCCCCATGGGGATTTCGTTGGATTTACCTTCGTAGTTAATCCTTACGGATTCTTGTGCTCCCGAATTCCGGCCTTTTACTTGATGTCCTAGATACCGAACCATATCAATAAATGGGTTATCCTAGCACATCAAGGAGAACGTTTGAAGCAGAGTGCTAAATGTCTCTCGGTCGATCATCCAGATTTTGTTCCTTGGCCTCGCTAAGGTGAAATCTGAGAAAGTGTTATCTTCCTTTGCATCTGCATTATCCATCACCATTCATCATGGTGGTATGTTGTGTTGCCAGGATCCTTGACACGGATATTGGTAAAACCTTGACGAATATGGAGATGCTCAAGTTCTTGAGAGCATGCGATACCACCAGGTTTACCGTTGGTGTTAACTGGGATTTGCTTCTAGTTTCCTCGGTTATGTTATAACCCTTTTCAAATAGTGGACTCACTCTCGACTGTTGAGCTCTTCCCCAGTTACCAGAATCATTCCCAACATTTGCATTTTGTTCCCAGCTTGCACCTCAGTAGTTGTTGTTCAGGATCATCTTCAAAAGTGGACTTACCATGGGTCTCATTCATTTCCGATGATAAGCAAAAATCATCCATTGCGTTGTCTTCAATAAGATAGTCCACATCATCCATTCTAGTCGGAGTATACCATTCTTCGAACTTCTTCAAACGATCATTGTGATTGCCTTAGGCTGGTATAGAGAGTTTCAATGATCTTTGTATCAAAAGTAGTTCTTTTTGCCACTTAAGGGAATAGTTCTTCGAGTCACCTTCCCCGAGGTGCCCCATTTCGCAATCATGGCAATTTCCCTCGCTACTTTGAAACCCTCGTCAAATTGTTTCTTCTGTCGCTCCTGATCCAAGTTTTGCCTCTCAGCTCCGGAGATGTTTCTATGTCTCATCCCATGAGTTGATCTTGTGATCATCAAGATGATCCTAAGTTGCTCAAACCTCAAGAAGATCGATTCTTCTAAATTTTCCCTTTCTTCTTGTTGTCATGTTGGATGTAGTTCTCAAAGCAAGACGTCAAGATCAATGTGATGCAATATATCGGTATCTTCGAGAAGGGCAGTTCGACCGAGAAGACTGTGATAGTTTGTGAGCCTCTGTCTTCTTACTTCACTTCTTGAATCTCGGGACGAGATTCTTGTTTAGTGGGGGTGAGTTGTCACAGCCCTAGAAATCTTCTTGTAATTAGTGGCATTGCATCCATGCATCATTTTCAACATCTATTAATTTTGAAATGGGGACTGATAAACCCTAGCAGCAAGTGACATACAACTAGGGTCAAATTAAATCTTTTCCATCTACCCAAAATGGTTTTTAGAAAAGTTCATCAATTTTGGAATGGGTGAAAACTTCTTCCAAAAATGATGCACACATTTCTAGGACATTTCTGGATTTTGGAGTTAATTCATACGTATTTGAATTTGGACAATTAAATGCTATATAATATCTTAAATGTCCAAATAATTCTGAACTTAAGTGAGGGCTGTTGGAAATATTCCATACAGAGCCCACAATTATTTTCAGGGTTTTTGAAAATGCCTTAGCATTTTAATTAAGTCAAAACAATTACAGAAAAATAGAAAACAGAAACTAAATAAAAGAGAGAGAGAAGGAAACAAACCTGGCGCCACCTGGGCCTCACCTGTGCTGGCCTAGCCCACCTGGCAGCCCAACCACCTGGCCGGCCCACCGAGGGCAGGGGCGTCTTCTTCCTCCTGCCAGAAGGCAGAGGAGAAGACAGCCACGGCGCCGCGGCATGCCACGCCGGGAGCTGCCTGCCTAGCTGCCCCTTGTCGCCCTGAACTCCCTCTGCGACGCCACGCTACCCCCCTGGACCCCCTTGACGCTCTCGCACTCTCCCTCGCCCTCGTCCCCTTCTCCGTCTCTCTCTCACGCGCGTGACCGAACGCAGCCGTCGCCGCCGACGAGCTCCCCCACGGCCACAACCATCTTTGACCCTCTCCGATGCGCCCCCGAGCTCCGCCTGGTGCCCCTCTTCCTCCTCGCCAAGCCACGCAAGCCGAGGATCACCATGCCGTCATCTTCGAGCTCGTCACCACCGCTTCTGCTTGCCGGACTTCGCCGGTCGATTCGCCGCCTCCGGCGCTTCCCCGAGCACGCTGGCCATCCCTACGTCACCAGCGTGAGCCCCCGAGTTGTTTCCCCCTTTTCCCCTAGTCGTTTTTAACCTCTAGGCCATAGCCCCATCTTGGCCGAGAACTCCACGCCGCCGGTGATGTCGCCACCGTGGCCATAGCCATCGCAACTCGTGTCCGAGCACACCATCGTTCTCAGCACGATCCCATGAGCCCACAGACAACCGCAGCGCCCCCTCCCGTGCTCTGTAGCGCTATCCCGAGGATGCCCGAGCTGCTGCCGCCGCTGAACCTCGTCGCCGGCCACTTTTCCGGCCACCCCAGCTCCTACCACCCCCCCAATGGATGCGCCTCACTCCCAGGAACCCATAGGTGCAACCCACGGATCGAATGGTGCCCTATAGAGCATTTCCGAGCCATCCCGCCGTCTCCGTTGTCGCCGGCGGCTAAACGCCGGCGACCCCTGACCTGTTGACCGGCATGGGTTGACCCCACTGCCCAGTTTGACCTCTCCCTCTCTCTCACTGACTTACGGGCCCCGCCCAACTAATTACTCTAGTTAGCGCTAATTAGCTAGTTAGGTTAGTTACTACAGTCGCTTACCAGTGGGCCCAGGCTAGTTAGTTAGGGCTAACTAACTTAGTTAGTTGACTCGGTCACTGACCAGTGGGTCCCACTAGTCAGGTTTGACCTGGTCGACGTCTTTGACCTGATGACATCACCTTGACGTCATGCTGACGCAGTAATACATCTTCTGGACTTAGTTTAAATTATAATAATTCATAAAATTCCAGAAAATGCCCAAAACTTCTAAAAACCATAGAAAATCGACCGTAACTCCAAATGAAATAAATTATATATGAAAAATTATCAGAAAAATTCAAGGAATCTGTTTATGGAATTTTCATGCATGTTTGAACAATGTTTGTCCTCTGTTTTGGACAAAACAAATAAATGTCATTTAACTAATCATATATGGAGTTTGAATTTGAATCTTGTATTCAAACCAACTTCATTTAATTGTGTTGCTAGTTGCATTAGCTCAATCAACAACATATTGCCATGTCATTATCATGCATCATGTTGTGCATTGCATTGATTGTGTTCCTTCTCTATTGCCGGTGATTGTCCCCTCTCGGTAGACGCTGCTCCGACGCTGTGATCGTTGACACTGATGAAGACTCAATGTTATCTTTAGAAGTGCCAGGCAAGCAAACCCCCCTTGTTCATTCCGATACAAACCCACTCTCTCGCTCCTGCTCTCTTTTACTGCATTAGGACAACAACGATTCAACTGTTACACGCTGCGGTAGTTGAACCCCTTTCCTTTGCATGACCTGTCATTGCCACAGTAAATAGATGAAACCCACTAGCATGAGTAGGAGTTGTTTGAGCCCTGATGTGCCTACTCATTCATGTTTGCTTGTCATGCCTGCTATTGCTTAGAGTTGTGTCAGGTCTGATTCATCGGGGATGAATTGGAAAGTTGTGAACATGTCCTACAGTGTGTAAGCTAAGTGTGTGAACACGATTTGGTAAAGGTAGCGGTGAGAGGCCATGTAGGAGTACATGGTGGGTTGTCTCATTGAAACCGTTCTCAGGAGCTGGGTTCTGTGTTTGTGATCCATGAAACAGTTACTACCACACATTGGGCCCTGAAATATGACCCCGCTCGACTTACTGACCCCTCTCGCCCTCTGTCCAGGAGTTGCAACTAGTTTCTGGTGTTTGTAGGACATGTGTTGGCGGCCGTGCGTAGCGCTGACCCTAGGGGTGGGCTATGATGTGGTAGATACACTGTGGCCGGGTATGCCGGGCGCCCGTTTGGCGTCTTGGGACCCTATACACATCGTTTGGGGCCGTTGAGGACACCCCGGCCGGATTTCCTTGCGGATGGAACCTGAATAGGCGATAAACCTGGACTAGAGACTTGTGCGGTTAGTCAGGTCGTGGTCTACACCCACGTCGGCTTTCGCTTGAAGTCTGCCGAGCACATGTCATGTGCAGACGCTAAGTGGTGGAAATATGTGTGACAAAGTACACCCCTGAAGGGTATAAAACTA
Organism: Triticum aestivum; assembly: GCF_018294505.1. Classification (NCBI taxonomy): domain Eukaryota; kingdom Viridiplantae; phylum Streptophyta; class Magnoliopsida; order Poales; family Poaceae; genus Triticum; species Triticum aestivum. Next base: position 61,846,976 of record NC_057794.1, on the reverse strand, counting down.
TTCGAATAGCCGCATCCGCGGTAAAGGACTTCTGGGTTGCGTATAACAGTTCATTGACAAGTGAAAGTGGGTACTTTAAAATGCACAAGATAAGTGTGAGTGCTATGGATGGCGTTCTCACAGGGAGACGGGAGCGGATCCATAGTGGTGTATTGGTATGGTGAATTTGTGGACTCGTGTGCGCCACCTCAAAGAGTTACTTGCAGTCATAGTTCAGGATAGCCACCGAATCAAAGCTGGCTTGCTGCAGTTAAACTCCACCACCCCCCTTGTTGATACCGATGCATATGTAGTTTAGTTCTGATGTAAGTCTTGCTGAGTACCTTTGTACTCACGTTTGTTTAATTTATGTTTTGCAGAGAGACTTCAGTCTCGCTAGTAGTTCCGCGTGGACTTCGATGTTTAGCTTGATACCTCAGCTACGATCTTGTGCCCTCGGCAGGATCTGGTAGATAGTCAGGCTTCTTGGCCTTTTCATTTGTAGATGTCTGTTCTCAGACATGTTAAGCTTCCGCATGTGTTTTGACTTGTATGCTATGATTGTTGGGTCATGAGACCCATGTTTGTAATATCTCGCTCCTCGGAGCCTAATGAATAAATACTTGAGTTGTAGAGTTATGTTGTGATGCCATGTTGTATTTCCACATATCGAGCATATTGTGTGTATGATTGAAATGCTTGGTATGTGTGGGATCTGACAATCTAGTTGTTTATCCTTGGCAGTCTCTCTTATGGGGAAATGTAGTCTAGTGCTTCCATGAGCCATAGTAGTCCGCTACAGCCCGGTTCACCGGAGTCCTGTTAGCCCAGCACTACTGCTCAGGACACTTGACTGGCCGGCATGTGTTTCACTTCGTTCCTGTGTCTGTCCCTTCGAGGAAATGTCACGCGGTGACATCTGAAGTCCTGCCTAGCCTACTACAGGCCGGGTTCCCGGAGTCCTGTTAGCCCAGTGCTACAGCCCGGATTCACACGCTGCTGACCGACACGCTCGATGTGATTCATGTATGCCTGTTCCCATAGGTTAGTGCCGCTTTGGGTTCACGACTAGCCATGTCGGCCCGGGTTCTCTATCATATGGATGCTAGCGACACTATCATATACGTGAGCCAAAAGGCGCAAACGGTCCCGGACCATGGTAAGGCGACACCCATGGGAATACCGTGTGTGAGGCCGCAAAGTGATACGAGGTGTTACCGGCTAGATCGATGTGACTTGGAATCGAGGTCCTGACACATTGGTCCACTTGTGAAGCCAGTACCCATGGCTCATTTTTCGCGGTGACATTTGCACACGCGGTCTTGGATTTGGCTCTTTCAAAGTCTATGTGTTGTAGCACGACTAGGTTTGCTCTTTCAAAGTCGGCGAGTCGACCCTCGAAGTCGACATGCCTTTCGCGGCGACCCTCACGATGACCCCATCCAGCGAGCCTGCCGAGGTGCCTGTTGAGGGGCAGACCAACGGGGTTCTCGATGCCTAGATAATTCATGCAGTAGGAGATGCACTCTTCGGTCTGAAAGCCCCTGGCTATACTTCCCTCTGGACGTGACATGTTGCGAACATATCCTTTGATGACACCATTCATCCTTTCGAACGGCATCATGCTGTGCAGGAACGTCGGCCTGAGTTGGATGATATCCTCCACGATAAGGACCAGCAGATGCACCATAACGTCGAAGAATGCGGGCGGGAAGTACATCTCAAGCTCGCATAGTATCACCATGATCTCTTCCTGTAGCCTTCTGAGTTGCCTCACGCCAACCGACTCACGTCATCTTCTTGCTTCTTCCCCTCCCTATCCGCGTGCCAACGCAGGAGCTTTGCTACCTTAGGGTCCATTAAATACCGCTGCAGGAGTGATCGGAAAGTACCACACCACTTTTCGAGGAGCTTTCTTCCTCTTATTGTATCGAGTGACGCCGCACACCAAACATATGGTAGACTCCGCGTGCTCGTCTCAATAAATGATGCAATTGTTCATGCACACATGGTATTTCACGTGCCGTAAATCCAGAGGACACACGATTTTCTTCGCCTCCTCGAAACTGGTCGGGCACTTGTTCCCCTTGGGAAGACGTTTGTGCCAGAATGACATGTTCTCGTCGAAGCATATGCGTTGGTCATTTTGTGTTTTACCTTCATCTCCAGATCCATGAGAGTTACTTTCAGGCGGGTATCCTCGGGCCTGCATCCTTCATACAATGGAGCAACCGCGTCTATCTCCAGTTGATCCAGCTTCGCTTTCTCTCAGGCGGCAGCTCTTGCGTTATCCGTCTATGGGGTAGAGCAAAACGATATTTTAGAACCAAGAAAAAATTTGGCATGACTTTCCCTAAAAATAGGACCATCGTGCGGACCATGGTCGCCTGCGGGGTAGAGCAAAACGATATCTAGCTGGTCCCAAGTTATTAATGGCGCACCATACAACCATGCGCCATTAGTAACCCAACATACTAATGGCGCACCACACAGACATGCGCCATTAGTAGTTTTGCAAAAAAGTATTAAAAATGATTTTTATACTAATGATGCACCGTTACACAGTGCGCCATTACTAGTTTAAACTAGTAATGGCGCACTATGCAACGGTGCGCCATTAGTAGTTTTGCAAAAAACTAAAAAAAAATTCAGTAGTGGCGCACTCTTCCCGGATGCGCCATTAGTATGTTTGAAAAAATGAAAAAAACATTTTGTTACTAGTGGTGCACCGTGTGCCTGGTGCGCCATTAGTGTCTTCCCCACTAATGGCGCACCAGCACATGGTGCGCCACTGCTATATAGTAGTGGCGCACCACATGACAGGTGCGCCATTAGTGTCCATTCCATCTATAGCCCTTTTCCTAGTAGTGCCGTGATGATACGTGTTTGTCATAGTAGGTCGCGTTTTTTGTCATTCATGTACATTCATGACGATTTTATGACAGAATCAAGATAGTCATACCTGTGCTGTCATAGAAGTGTTCCATGGCATTACCACAATTATTATCATGGAAGTGTGCACTTCCATGAAGATAAATCGCGCGTCACATAAGTGCTTTTGTCAAGGGTGACCGACACGTGGCATCCACCATAACGAAACGCCGTTAAGCTATCGGGTCGAGTTTTGGATCCGATAACCCGTTAACAGCCCCGACCAATGGGGATTTTCCACGTGTAAAATCATCATTGGCTGGAGGAAACACGTGTCGGATCATCGTTGGGATAGATGTCATCCACTCATTGGACAGAAGGCTCCTATGATACGTCGACATGTGGCACGGCCCAACAGAGGCCCATTCCTGTGAAAAGGCCGGCCCGTTTGACTTGGTCAAAAGGTGGCGGGCCGGCCCATGGAAAGCCTGTTAACGACTTGTTTGCATATAGCCCATTTACAGCCCGCTACCCCCAGGCCCGTTACGCCCTATCTGAATTAGGCCCAGTAGCGTCATCTGGGCCATCCAATATGATTCCAGCCCGTTTTTACTTCTGGCCCATGTATGGCCCATGACGTCTTTCGGCCCATATGAGGCCCTATGTAACTCTTGGCCTATTAACGGCCCGTGGTGAAACTGGCCCATAATGAACAGTGTATCACTTTACACCCATTAACAACCCGTGGTGAAACTGGCCCGTAATGAATAGTGTATCACTTTATACCCATTAACGGCCCGTTATTCGATTGGGTCGTTTCCATCCCATGTTATCTTTCGGCCTTCTCAGAGCCCATTTATTCTTAGGCTCATTTCCAGCATTCGTTTACTTACAACCCATTACTCTCATTTTCTGCTTGTGGGCCAAATTCAGCCAGTGGTTACAGTCGGCCCATTTGTGGTCCGTTAATATGTTGGGCCATTTTCATAGCATCTTCAAATACGGCCTATTAACGATGGCTCATTATGGTCGGCACATGAACGGACGATTCCAACTCTAGCCCATTTACGGCCATAATGCGGCCTATTATTGGCCCATGTTTGGCCAATTGATCATACGGCCTGTATAAGGCCCATTGATGATACGGCCCGTAGAAGGCCCATTGTTTATATGGACCGTAGAAGGCCCATTGTTTCTACGGCCCGTAGAAGGCCTACTGTTTCTACGGCCCGTAGAAGGCCCACTGCTTCTACGGCCCGTAGGAGGCCCAGTGTCACTACAGTAAATATTAGCCCATGGTTACTGTGTCCTAGTTTTAAAAAGTAGGTTATTGCAGCCACTAGCAAACCGCGGAAAAAGAACTGCACTGACTACAAGCAAACAAATAAACAAGACAACAAGGAAATAAATAAGCAAGCAACTTATGCTAGGCTATCACGGCTATTACACATATTACATCAACTGGGCATCAAAGTTCGCCACTAGTGCAAATATAGGGAACAAAGCAGCATATAAACGCCGCAGCAAAACAAGTCCAGAACTGAAACCACTTCAGAAGAGTTCAAGAAACAATATCCTGGATACCCATAATGCTGGCAAGATGCTTAGCAAGATTATTAACTTTCTCTTGTTTGGCGCTTAAATCCTCCAGTGCTTGCTGTTGCACAAGAAAGTATGCATCTGAATTCTGCAGGGACTTCCTCAGTCCTTCGGCTTCTTGCCGCAGCACAGCTGACTGATGCCTTTCAGATTGTAGCTGGGACTGAAGAAGCCGAAGTGATTCAGGCAGCGAGTTCGAAGAGCTTGTGCCAGCGGTACTGGCCAGTAACTCGAACACTACATCAACGCAGGACTGTGGGGTTTTCTCACTGTCTACAAGATCGTTTTTATCACCTTTCTTGGAGACCAACAGGGTTGTCTCACTATCTTGAACCTTATCTGCATTACTTTCTCTACCATTGCATAGTGGGGTGCTCTTCTCCAATATTCTGTTTGCATACTACAAGAGAAACAAGCAGACACATCACAGGTTTAGCTTGTAGTATACGAAACTCATTTTGGTAAACCGGTTCAGTAGTAAGGTGGACAGGATAACAGCATGAAACAAACATATATCTATGTGCTATGGTCACTGTATTGTCCATATCATTCTAGTTTATGTTCCCTAATCAAGATAGAGACATAGTTCAACTCATATATTTTTAAGACATAGCAGCATAGACAGAATATAAGTGTGAGAAACTACACAGCATTGGCAGCACTTGTAATGTGCATCACATGAGAACATAATTGTTTATACAACTTAAACTGAAATCAACATAGAGCAAGAAGTTAGAAAAGCAATCTAGTTAAAGAAATAGGTTTAAAACATACCTGTTGCGCCATTGGATTTTCAATTGGATCCTTCAAATTCGAAAGTAGTTGGTATGAGTAAATAAAGTGATGCAACAGCAAAGGAGTATGGACCATAGCTAGGGAATTTGACCTGAGAACAGTTGCTCTTCTGCTTTAAACATGGAGTTTGGGTTAGCTGTGGTGGTCTTCGTGCTTTGGGCACTGCAGTAGCTTTACAAACTGCTCGTGTGGGGATACTCTGTGGTGGACATGGTGATTTGTCAACTATAAGTGGATTACTATCCGCTGGGGTTGCGGTTAGATGGGTTGTAGCTGGTTCTCTGCCCAACGGTGTAAGTGTGCAATATGGAAGAGTCTCGATTATGTGTGGTGGGGCTAGTTTGTGGGCCAGTACAACCATGGTTCTATCTGCATCGACGGGTAGCACTGTCTTTTGTGAAGAACGGGGTTTTGCTCCCTTAGATACTGCCGTCACCCCCTCCAATTCAAATGGCTGATAAACAAGAAAAGAAATTAAACGTACAGACATTTTATGATAGATAGATGTGGTAATTCACATATATGTTGTCTAACCAAACAGGACAGCATGACACAATTTCACATATATGATGCCTAACTAAACATGATAGCATGACACAGTTTCAGATATATGATCGATAACTTAGCAGGATATAATGGCATAATTCAACATATGATGAGTACCTAAACAGGATGACATGACAAAACTATATGATGTCTTTCTAAAATAGGTTGGGATGAAATAATGTTGTCTAAGTATACAGGATGACATGATATATTTGACATAATTGATTCATACACTAAGCAGCTGACACTCGCATGTATGATCTCTAAACTAAGCAAATAGAATTCAATATTGTGCATACGATGTCTAAACTAAGCAATGTAAGACACCATATGCATCATATGAGAAATATAAACATTGCAACTTAGAGCATACACTTTAGGTGGGATATAGGACTCGTCATCTATCTCTGAATCCTCCTCTGAGGAGCTCCCTGTAACCATCAAGATATATGCTTCAACAGGTACCATTGCCTACTCTAAAGACCTTGTTTTCACTCCAGATTTTTCCATAACCGTCTCAAATGGCTGATACACATGAAGAGCAGTTCAATATACACAGATTGTCGACAAATGGAATACGTAATGAAAAAAAAGATGGCATGAGATAATTCGCATATATGATGCTTGGCTCCATGGCGGTGCATAATTCACATATATGATAACTGGCTGAAAAACATGGCATTGCATAATTCACATATGTGATATAGAAAGCAAACAGGAGGCATTCACACAAAGCATGTCTAATCTAAGCAGATGGCATGGCAATGCAAGACACCATATGCATGATATGAGCAATATAACCCAGCCAAGTTAGAGCATGCACCTCGAGGGGGGGGGGAATACGACTGGCCATCTCTCTCTGAATCCTCCTCTGAGGAGCTATCTATAACTAGCAAGAAATCTACATCGACAGGTAGCACTGACTACTCAGAAGACCTTGTTTTCTCTCCAGATTTTCCCATGACCGACTCAAATGGCTGATGCATAGGAAGAGTAGATGAATGTATAAACATTGTTGACAAATGGAATACATTATGGAAAAAAATATGGCACAATACAATTCACATATACGATGACTCGCTAAACAGGATGACATTGCATGATTCACGTATATGATGCCTGGCTAAAGAAGATGGCATTGCATAATTCCCATATACCCCCTCCATTCCTAAATATTTGTCTTTTTAGAGATTTCAAATGGACTACCACATACGGATGTATATAGACATATTTTAGAGTGTAGATTTACTCATTTTGTTCCGTATGTAGTCACTTGTTGAAATATCTAAAAATACAAATATTTAGGAATGGTGGGAGTATGATATAGAAATCAAACAGGTGGCATTCACACAAAGCAAATCTAAACTAAGCTGATGACATATAAGATGTATAATGTAAGCAATGCAAGGCGCCATATGCATGATTTGACCAACATCAGCATGCCAGGTTAGAGCAAACACCTTAGGTGGTAAACAGGCATTGTCGGCTCCTTCTGAATCTCCATCTGAACAATTATCTTCTCTGGAATACAATCTGGAAATGCAGGAGGGGGGGGGCACTTCGCCCACCATGGAGCGGCGTCTGCATGACATTATATTCGCACGCAACAGTCTTCTCTTTTTCTCTACATGTTCAGTACAATTGTGTATAATATCTGACATGCATAATAAAAAAATAGTTGATTTTGTAAGGCCTAAGGGGTGCATGCAAAAATCAAGACTGATGGTACCAAACGAGTGGATGGATCCAAAACTAATGATAGCAGGTAGATTATAGCTTCGGTTTAAAAAGATAGACAATGGATCATCTATTGTTTGTTGCCCACCCAACATGAACCACATAGAAGACCACAGATGAACCAGATAGTAGACAGATACTACTCGTTGCTGGCTCAATATGAGACCCATGGGCAATTCAAAACTTAAGATTGAACAATAAAGTAGAAGGTAATAATAACCGATGTATAACGTAAGCAAACACGAAAGACTGCGACCTCTCTTCCGGAACTGTGTAGTTCTCAGGTTCATCTGCAAAGTCAATGATGGTAATGCAGTTGGCGTGGATGCCAGCAACAGGGAAGATGATCTGAGGCGGCGAAAGGAAGTCTGCAGGGGGGATCTCTGCTGCAGTGAACGCTTCTGTCGATGGTGCACCTCAGGTGGGGTGGATGACGGCACGACAGGAGTAGGACATAACACATAGAGTTTTCTTTGACGCCTATCTGAAAATGAAGTAAATCTGTAAGGGCTCCATAGAATTGGAGGATTCTATAAATGCAGGGACAGGAAAAACACATGAATAGGATAGGAATGCACGTGCAAAACAGAGCATTTGGAAACATAGGATTTCAGTCAACCTGGGTGTTTGGCTCACATGAATTGGAAGAACAGAGGGATGGAGAAACAAAGTGATGCGACGAGTGTACAACCTATTTGGCATAGCCTTGTGGACCTCAGCATCATTGGGCTGGACGTGGAGGATGGTGATGATGCTGGTGTGACTTTCGGAGGCGGGGAAGAAGATTCGAGGCCTCTGGAAACGATGCCGAGGGTACTGCTCCACTATGATGGACGGTTCCATCGTTGGAGCAGCTCCGCTAAGGTCTACGGCGACGAGGCTGAAGCATGACAACATAGACAATGTTAATTTGAAGTGGGACCCTAATATTATCTGCAATAGATGATGTAAAATACATCACCAAAAAGTGCTAGATGTAAAACGCATCAGCCGCGCCACGGCCACTCCGACAGATGTTGTAAGTACTGTTCACTCTGAACTTAACTGAAGAAAATGAACTTCACAGTCGAAACTAAATTTTACTATCGAAATTGATTGAACTAGTAACAGAGCATTGCAATAGATGTTTAGGGCGTTCGAGCACTAGTAGCAGAGAAGTAGTGATCTAAACCAGTAGATGCTCGAGCAGGGAATGCACTACCAGAGAGCAAGTCGTGCAGTAGCACCGCGAGCGAGTGCTAAAGTAGCAACTCATGTAGCTACCGGAGGTCGTGCAGCAGCAGTAGTGCAAGAGAGAGTAAGAGCAGAGCAGCCGCACGAACGAAAGCAGGGCAGTGCAGTAGCGCGACCGACAGCAAGAACAGAGCCGCAGCGCGAGCGAGAGCCAGAGCAGCTGCAACTAGTGCTGTTGTGGAAGTCGCCGCCGAGGAAGCAATGACATGGGGGAGAGACGCCGTGGATGATGTGGCCGGCGACGGCGCCGTCGATGGAGACACGCCATGTCTGCTCGGTATCGAGCACCGACAGCCCCGTGAGATCGAATAAAAGATAAAATGCAGCGGTGAGTGCAAAACCTCCTTGGTGGCGCCGAGTTGGCCTCGGCTTCATCGGAGGAATTGGTGAGGTTGTTGCGGTTCTGGTGGGGCAGGTCAAGACGGCGATGTGGGGATTGAGGTGGCACGATAGACAAGTCGAACGTCGGGGCAGCTCCTTGGAGGTAGAGGATGGGGCGGCTGATCCGACGGGACGACGAGATCGACATCGGATCCTCATCCGGTGCGGTGGATGAGGGACGGCGAGCTGTTGCGATGGACGACATAGTCGGGGAAAAGTCTCCGGTTGGGCGTGTTGGGGAACGTAGTAATTTCAAAAAAATTCCTCCACACACGCAGGATCATGGTGATGCATAGCAACGAGAGGGGGGAGTGTTGTCTACATACCCTTGTAGACCGTTCGCGGAAGTGTTATATCAACACGGTTGATGTAGTCATACGTCTTCACGATCCGACCGATCCAAGTACCGAAAGCACGGCACCTCCGAGTTCTACACACGTTCAGCTCGGTGACGTCCTCGCCTTCTCGATCCAGCATGAGGGGTGAAGTAGTAGATGAGTTCCGGCAGCACGATGGCGTGGTGACGGTGTTGGTGAAGAACAATCTCCACAGGGCTTCGCCTAAGCACTACGAAAACTATGACGGAGGACAAACTAGAGGGGACGGGGTTGCCGGCACACGGCTTGGTGTTTCTTGATGTGTCTTTGGTGCTAGCCCTGCCCCTCTATTTATATGTTGAGCCCTGGGGTCGAAACTTGGAGCAAAAGCCTCCTCAAAGTCGGTTTTTCCGGAAAGGCAAGAGTCCCACTCGGACTCCAGGACCAAACGCCACAATCCTTGGCGTCTGGCCCAGACGCCATGGGCCTCGGCGTTTGGCCCAGGGCCAGACGCCAAGGTCTCCGACATTTGGCCCCTGGCCTCCAGAAAACTCCTTTTGCACCGACTTATAGCCCCGTGGGCCTGACCCCTTGGCCTAACCATATCATCCAATATATGAATCTTTACCTCCGGACCATTCCGGAGCTCCTCGTCATGTCCGTGATATCATCCGGGACTCCGAACAAACTTCGGTCATCAAATCACATAACTCATAATACAAATTGGCATCGAACGTTAAGCGTGCGGACCCTATGGGTTCGGAAACTATGTAGACATGACCGAGACACCTCTCTGGTCAATAACCAATAGCGGAACCTGGATGCCCATATTAGCTCCTACATATTCTATGAAGATCTTTATCGGTCGGACTGCATAACAACATACGTTGTTCCCTTTATCATCGGTATGTTACTTGCCCGAGATTCAATCGTCGGTATCTCAATACCTAGTTCAATCTCGTTACTGGCAAGTCTCTTTACTCGTTCCGTAATACATCATCCCGCAACTAACTCATTAGTTGCAATTCTTGCAAGGCTTAAGTGATGTGCATTACCGAGAGGGCCCGAAGATACCTCTCCGACAATCGGAGTGACAAATCCTAATCTCTAAATACGCCAGCCCAACAAGTACCTTTGAAGACACCTGTAGAGCACCTTTATAATCACCCAGTTATGTTGTGACGTTTGGTGGCACACAAAGTGTTCCTCCAGTAAACGGGAGTTGCATAATCTCATAGTCGTAGGAACATGTATAAGTCATGAAGAAAGCAATAGCAACAAACTAAACGATCAAGTGCTAAGCTAACGTAATGGGTCAAGTCAATCACATCATTCTCCTAATGATGTGATCCCATTAATCAAATGACAACTCATGTCTATGGCTAGGAAACTTAACCATCTTTGATCAACGAGCTAGTCAAGTAGAGGCATACTAGTGACACTCTGTTTCTCTATGTATTCACACATGTATTATGTTTCCGGTTAATACAATGCTAGCATGAATAATAAACATTTATCATGAAATAAGGAAATAAATAATAACTTTATTATTGCCTCTAGGGCATATTTCCTTCAGTCTCCCACTTGCACTAGAGTCAATAATCTAAATCACATCGCCATGTGATTTAACATCAATAGTTCACATCACCATGTGATTAACACCCATAGTTCACATAGTCATGTGACCAACACCCAAAGGGTACTAAGGTGTGATCATGTTTTGCTTGTGAGAGAAGTTTAGTCAACGGGTCTGAAACATTTAGATCCGTATGTATTTTGCAAATTTCTATGTCAACAATGCTCTGCACGGAGCTACTCTAGCTAATTGCTCCCACTTTCAATATGTATCCAGATTGAGACTTAGAGTCATCTGGATCAGTGTCAAAATTTGTATCGACGTAACCTTTTACGAATAACCTTTTTGTCACTTCCATAATCGAGAAACATATCCTTATTTCACTAAGGATAATTTTGACCGTTGTCCAGTGATCTACTCCTAGATCACTATTGTACTCCCTTGCCAAAATCAGTGTAGGGTATACAATAGATCTGGTACATAGCTTGGCATATTTTATAGAACCTATGGCAAAGGCATAGGGAATGACTTTCATTCTCTTTCTATCTTCTGTTGTGGTCGGGCTTTGAGTCTTACTTAGTTTCACACCTTGTAACACAGGCAAGAAGTCTTTCTTTGACTATTCCATTTTGAACTACTTCAAAAGCTTGTCAAGATATGTACTCATTGAAAAAACTTATCAAGCGTCTTGATCTATCTCTATAGATCTTGATGCTCAATATGTAAGCAGTTTCACCGAGGTATTTCTTTGAAATACTCCTTTCAAACATTTCTTTATGCTTTGCAGAATAATTCTACATTATCTCCGATCAACAATATGTCATTCACATATACTTATCAAAAATGCTGTAGTGCTCCCAGTCACTTTCTTGTAAATACAGGCTTCACCGCAAGTGTGTATAAAACTATATGCTTTGATCAACTTATCAAAGCGTATATTCCAACTCCGAGATGCTTGCACCAGTCCATAGATGGATCGCTGGAGCTTGCATATTTTGTTAGCACCTTTAGGATTGACAAAACCTTCTGGTTGCATCATATACAACTCTTCTTAAATAAGTCCATTAAGGAGTGCAGTTTTGTTTATCCATTTGCCAGATTTCATAAAATGCGGCAATTGCTAACATGATTCAGACAGACTTAAGCATAGATACGATTGAGAAACTCTCATCGTAGTCAACACCTTGAACTTGTCGAAAACCTTTTTGCGACAATTCTAGCTTTGTAGATAGTAACACTACTATCAGCGTCCGTCTTCCTCTTGAAGATCCATTTAATCTCAATGGCTCGCCAATCATTGGGGAAGTCAATCAAAGTCCATACTTTGTTCTCATACATGGATCTCATCTCAGATTTCATGGCCTCAAGCCATTTCATGGAATCTGGGCTCATCATCACTTCCTCATAGTTCGTAGGTTCGTCATGGTCAAGTAACATGACCTCCAGAACAGGATTACTTTACCACTCTAGTGCGGATCTCACTCTGGTTTACCTACGAGGTTCGGTAGTAACTTGATCTGAAGTTACATGATCATCATCATTAGCTTCCTCACTAATTGGTGTAGTAGTCACAGGAATAGATTTCTGTGATGAACTACTTTCCAATAAGGGAGCAGGTACAGTTACCTCATAAAGTTCTACTTTCCTCCCACTCACTTCTTTCGAGAGAAACTCCTTCTATAGAAAGGATCCATTCTCAGCAACGAATGTCTTGCCTTTCGGATCTGTGATAGAAGGTGTACCCAACTGTCTCCTTTGGGTATCCTATGAAGACACATTTCTTCGATTTGGGTTTGAACTTATTAGGATGAAACTTTTTTTATAAGCATTGTAACCCCAAATCTTAAGAAACGACAACTTTGGTTTCTTGCCAAACCACAGTTCATACGGTGTCGTCTCAACGGATTTAGATGGTGCCCTTTTTAACGTGAATGCAACTATCTCTAATGCATAACCCCAAAACTATAATGGTTAATCGGTAAGAAACATCATAGATTGCACTATATCCAATAATAGTATGGTTATGATGTTCGGACACACCATTATGATGTGGTGTTCCAGGTGGCACGATTTTTGTGAAACTATTCCACATTGTTTTAATTGAAGACCAAACTCGTAACTCAAATATTTGTCTCTGTGATCAGATCATAGAAACTTTATTTTCTTGTCACGATGATTTTCCACTTCACAAATGTTTCAGACTTATGTTTCATCAAGTAGATATACCCATATATGCTCAAATCATCTGTGAAGGTCAAGAAATAACGATACCCTCCGTGAGCCTCAACACTCATCGGACTGCATACATCAGTATGTATTATTTCCAATAAGTCAGTTGCTCGCTCCATTATTCCGAAGAACGGAGTCTTAGTCATCTTGCCCATGAGGCATGGTTCGCAAGCATCAAAATAATTCATAATCAAGTGATTCCAAAAGCCAATCAGCATGGAGTTTCTTCATGCGCTTTACACCAATATGACCTAAACGGCAGTGCCACAAAATAAGTTGCACTATCATTATTAACTTTGTATCTTTTGGCTTCAATATTATGAATATGTGTATCACTACGATCAAGATCCAACGAACCATTTTCATTTGGTGTATCATGATAGAAGGTTTTATTCATGTAAACAGAACAACAGTTATTCTCTAACTTAAGTGAATAACCGTTTTGCAATAAACATGATCAGATCATATTCATGCTCAACGCAAACACCAAATAACATTTATTTAGGTTTAACACTAATCGCGAAAGTATAGGGAGTGTGCGATGATGATCATATCAATCTTGGAACCACTTCCAACACACATCGTCACTTCATCCTTAACTAGTCTTTGTTCATTCTGCAACTCCTGTTTCAAGTTACTACTCTTAGCAACTGAACTAGTATCAAATATCGAGGGGTTGCTATAAACACTAGTAAATTACACATCAATAACATGTATATCCAATATACTTTTGTTCACCTCGCCATCCTTCTTATCCGCCAAATACTTGGGGCAGTTCCGCTTCTAGTGACCAGTCCCTTTGCAGTAGAAGCACTCAGTATCAGGCTTAGGTCCAGACTTGGGCTTCTTCGCTTGAGCAGCAACTTGGTTGCCGTTCTTCTTGAAGTTCCCCTTCTTCCCTTTGCCCTTTTCTTGAAACTAGTGGTCTTTGTCAACCATCAACACTTGATGCTTTTCTTGATTTCTACCTTCATCGATTTCAGCATCACGAAGAGCTTGGGAATTACTTTTGTCATCCCTTGCATATTATAGTTCATCACTAAGTTCTAGTAACTCGGTGATAGTGACTAGAGAACTTTGTCAATTATTCTCTTATCTAGAAGATTAACTCTCACTTGATTCAAGCAATTGTAGTACTCAGACAATCTGAGCACATGCTCACTGATTGAGCTATTCTCCTCCATCTTGTAGGAAAAGTACTGTCGGAGGTCTCATACCTCTCGACACGGGCATGAGTATGAAATACCAATTTCAACTCTTGGAACATCTTATATGCTCCATGGCGTTTAAAAACATCTTTGAAGCCCCGATTCTAAGATGTTAAGCATGGTGCACTAAACTATCAAGTAGTCATCATATTGAGCTAGCCAAACGTTCATAACGTTTGCATCTGCTCCTGCAATAGGTCTGTCACCTAGAGGTGCATGAAGGACATAATTCTTTTGTGCAGCAATGAGGATAATCCTAAGATCACGGATCCAATCTGCATCATTGCTACTAACTTTTTTCAACTTAGTTTTCTCTAGGAACATATCAAAAATAAAACACAGGAGCTAAACGCGAGCTATTGATCTACAACATAGATATGCTAATACTATCAAGACTAAGTTCATGATAAATTTAAGTTCAATTAATCATATTACTTAAGAACTCCCACTTAGATAGACATCTCTCTAATCCTCTAAGTGATCACGTGATCCAAATCAACTAAACCATAACCGATCATCACATGAAATGGAGTAGCTTTCAATGGTGAACATCACTATGTTGATCATATCTACTATAAGATTCACGCTCGACCTTTCGGTCTCAGTGTTCCGAGGCCATATCTACATATGCTAGGCTCGTTAAGTTTAACCTGAGTATTCTACGTGTGCAAAATTGGCTTGCACCCGTTGTAGATGGACGTAGAGCTTATCACACCCGATCATCACGTGGTGTCTGGGCACAATGAACTTTGGCAACGGTGCATACTCAGGGAGAACACTTTTATCTTGAAATTTAGTGACAGATCATCTTATAATGCTACCATCAATCAAAGCAAGATAAGATGCATAAAAGATAAACATCACATGCAATCAATATAAGTGATATGATATGGCCATCATCATCTTGTGCTTGTGATCTCCATCTCCAAAGCATCGTCATGATCACCATCGTCACCGGCGCGACACCTTGATCTCCATCGTAGCATCATTGTCGTCTCGCCAATCTTATGCTTCTACGACTATCGCTACCGCTTAGTGATAAAGTAAAGCAATTACAGGGCGATTGCATTGCATACAATAAAGTGACAACCATATGGCTCCTGCCAGTTGCTGATAACTCGGTTACAAAACATGATCATCTCATACAATAAAATTTAGCATCATGTCTTGACCATATCTCATCACAACATGCCCTGCAAAAACAAGTTAGACGTCCTCTACTTTGTTGTTGCAAATTTTACGTGGCTGCTACTGGGCTTAGCAAGAACCGTTCTTACCTACGCATCAAAACCACAACGATAGTTCATCAAGTTGGTGCTGTTTTAACCTTCGTAACGACCGGCCGTAGCCCCACTCGGTTCAACTAAAGTTGGAGAAACTGACACCCGCCAGCCACCTGTGTGCAAAGCACGTCGGTAGAACCAGTCTCGTGTAAGCGTATGCGTAATGTCGATCCGGGCCGCTTCATCTAACAATACCGCCGAAGCAAAGTAGGACATGCTGGTAAGCAATATGACTTATATCGCCCACAACTCACTTGTGTTCTACTCGTGCATATGACATCTACGCATAAAATCTGGCTCTGATACAACTGTTGGGGAACGTAGTAATTTCAAAATAATTCCTACGCACACGCAGGATCATGGTGATGCATAGCAACGAGAGGGGAGAGCGTTGTCTACATACCCTTCGAGTACCGAAAGCACGACACCTCCGAGTTCTGCACATGTTCGGCTCGGTGACATCCTTGCCTTGTCGATCCAGAAAGAGGGGCGAAGTAGTAGATGAGTTCCAGCAGCACGACGGCGTGGTGACGGTGTTGGTGAAGAACAATCTTCGCAGGGCTTCGCCTAAGCACTACGAAAACTATGACGGAGGACAAACTAGAGGGGACGGGGTTGCCGGCGCATGGCTTGGTGTTTATTGATGTGTCTTTGGTGCTATCCCTGCCCCTCTATTTATATTTTGAGCCCTGGGTCGAAACTTGGAGCAAAAGCCTCCTCAAAGTCGGTTTTGCCCGAAAGGCAAGAGTCCCACTCAGACTCCAGGACCAAACGCCACAAATCTTGGCGTCTGGCCCAGACGCCATGGGCCTCGGCGTCTGGCCCAGGGCCAGACACCAGGGTCTCCGGCATTTGGCCCCCTGGCCTCCGCAAAACTCCTTTTGCACCGACTTATAGCCCCATGGGCCTGACCCCTTGGCCTAACCATATCATCCAATATATGAATCTTTACCTCCGGACCATTCCGGAGCTCCTCGTCATGTCCGTGATATCATCTGGGACTCCGAACAACATTCGTTCACCAACATACATAACTCATATAATACTATATCATCAACGAATGTTAAGCTGCGGACCCTACGGGTTCGAGAACTATGTAGACATGACCGAGAAACCTCTCAGGTCAATAACCAATAGCGGAACCTGGATGCCCATATTAGCTCCTACATATTCTATGAAGATCTTTATCGGTCGGACCGCATAACAACATACGTTGTTCCCTTTGTCATCGGTATGTTACTTGCCCGAGATTCGATCGTTGGTATCTCAATACCTAGTTCAATCTTGTTACCGGCAAGTATCTTTACTCGTTCCGTAATACATCATCCCACAACTAACTCATTAGTTGCAATGCTTGCAAGGCTTAAGTGATGTGCATTATCGAGAGGGCCCGGAGATACCTCTCCGACAATCGGAGTGACAAATCCTAATCTCTAAATACGCCAACCCAACAAGTACCTTTGGAGCCACCTGTAGAGCACCTTTATAATCACCCAGTTACGTTGTGATGTTTGGTGGCACACAAAGTGTTCCTCCAGTAAATGGGAGTGGCATAATCTCATAGTCATAGGAACATGTATAAGTCATGAAGAAAGCAATAGCAACAAACTAAACGATCAAGTGCTAAGCTAACGGAATGGGTCAAGTCAATCACATCATTCTCCTAATGATGTGATCCCATTAATCAAATGACAACTCATGTCTATGGTTAGGAAACTTAACCATCTTTGATCAACGAGCTAGTCAAGTAGAGGCATACTAGTGACACTCTATTTGTCTATGTATTCACACATGTATTATGTTTCCGTTTAATACAATTCTAGCATGAATAATAAACATTTATCATGAAATAAGAGAATAAATAATAGCTTTATTATTTCCTCTAGGGCATATTTCCTTCAGGGCGGCGGTCGGGAGGCCGACGGAGGACCGTGGGGTTTCGCGGGTTTTGGCGGCCTCGGTGTACGAATGGGGGGGCGAAGGGGGAGGGGGAGCCAAGCTGTCACGCCCATGATGCGGCTGTATCTCCCATGTGTCGAAGCACGACTTAGAGGCATAACTGCATTGTAAGCAATGTCGCAAGTGAGGTAATCTTCACACAACCCATGTAATGAATAAGGAAAAGAGGTACATAGTTGTCTTACACTCGCCATGTCACACAATAGCATAAATATCAATACATTCACCCGGATACAATCAAGGTCCGACTACGGAACCAAAATAAAGAACAACCCCAAATGCGACAAAGTCCCCGATCGCCCCCAACTGGGCACCACTACTGATCGTCTGGAAAGGAAACATAGTATCGTCCTGAGTCCTCATCGAACACCCACTTGAGCTCAGTCGAATCTCCTGGAGTGGTATCATCAGTCCATGCATCTGGTTTTTGGAAGTAATCTGTGAGTCACGGGGACTCAACAATCTCACACCCTCGCGATCAAGATTATTTAAGCTTATAGGTAGGGTAAAAGTATGAGGTGGAGCTGCAGCAAGCACTAGCGTATATGGTGGCTAACATACGCAAAAAAGCAAGAAGAGAAGGCAAAAGCACGGTCAAGAAACTATGATCAAGAAGTGATCCTAGAACAACCTACGTTCAAGCATAACTCGAGACCGTGTTCTCTTCCCGGACTCCGCCGAAAAGAGACCATCACGGCCACACACTCTGTTGACTCATTTTAATTAAGTTAAGGTTCAGGTTTTCTACAACCAGACATTAACAAATTCCCATCTGTCCATAACCGCGGGCACGACATTCGAAAGTTCAAAACCCTGCAAGGGTGTCCCAACATGGCCCATCACAAGCTCTCACGGTCAACGAAGGATATTCCTTCTCCCAAGACAATCCGATCAGACTCAGAATCCCGGTTACAAGACATCTCGACAATGGTAAAACCAAACCAGCAAAGCCGCCCGAATGTGCCGACAAATCCCGATAGGAGCTGCACATATCTCGTTCTCAGGGCACATCGGATGAGCCAGACGTCGGGTAGGCCAGCCCAGAGTTGCCCCTGGTGGCACCGGACATCACCCAGTTTGGACCAACACTTAGAGAAGCACTGGCTCGGGGGGTTAAAATAAAGATGACCCTTGAGTCCGCGAAACCCAAGGGAAAAGGCTAGGTGGCAAATGGTAAAACCAAGGTTGGGCATTGCTGGAAGAGTTTTATTCAAGGCGAACTGTCAAGGGGTTCCCATTATAACCCAACCATGTAAGGAACGCAAAATCAAGGAACATAACACCGGTATGACGGAAACTAGGGCGGCAAGAGTGGAACAAAACACCAGGCATAAGGCCGAGCCTTCCACCCTTTACCAAGTATATAGGTGCATTAAAATAGACAAGATATAATAATGGTATCCCAGCAATAAACATGTTCCAACAAGGAACAAACTCCAATCTTCACCTGCAACTAGCAACGCTAAAAGAGGGGCTGACCAAAGCGGTAACATAGCCAAACAACAGTTTGCTAGGACAAAGTTGTTTAGAGGTTTGACATGGAAATATGGGAGGCATGATAAGCAAGTGGTAGGTATCGTAGCATAGGCATTGCAAAAGAGCGAGCATCTGGCAAGCGAAGATAGAAGTGATTTCGAGGGTATGGTCATCTTGCCTGCAAAGTTCTCTGAGTTGACGTTAGCTTGATCCTCGTAAGCGTACTCAACGGGCTCCTCATTCACGTACTCGTCTCCTGGCTCTACCCAAAGCAAGAACACAAGCAAAGGGAGACATAATCAACCACGTGCAATGCACAAGCAACATGATGCAAAACATGGCATGATATGCGGGATGCGATATGCGATGCATATGCACGTTTCAGAAAGGCAAGATTGAACCTGGCCTCAACTTGGAAAACCAAGAGTGCCACTATAGAGAGGAGTTGATTTTGGTCGAAATCGATATAAAGATCACCGGAATCGGATGCACGGTTTGCAAATGACAAGCAAAACAAATATGACACAAAGCTGCGATTAACAACACGAGGCCATCTAAATGCATCAGGAACAACAAGCTACTGCACTCTAACATAACAACAAAATACATGGCAGGGATCCACTCAAGATGCTTCACAAAAGATGAACACTAAGCTACGACTAATTCGCTCAATAGCAGGTTCAAACAAGCATGGCAAAAGTGCAAAAGATATCAGGTTACACACTTAGTGAAAAATAACATGTCAGGGATTTAACATCAGGAAGCAATGTTTAGAGCAAGATAACAACATGCTACAGGAACATATCATGGCAAAGCATGGCATGAAGCTACTCAAAGCATACGCCAAAAGTCCCTTACTGACCATAAGCCAAAAGGGATCAGAAAATACAATGGCATCCATGTGAACATAGCAATTATCGTTAATAGATTCAGACTTGGTAGAAAACCGGAACATGGCAAAATAGACATTAAGTAGGCATGTTTACTGGCTCAATGCACTCACCACAAGGCATTGCATGACAAACTAAGCATACACCCATCAAGTAGACATGGCATAGAAGCTAAACATGGCAAGAACAACAACATAGCATGCATGGATCAACTACAACAAGCTCGGCAAAAATGCTTAACACGTAAACAATCTGTCAGGAACATTTTATAGCAAAAGTAGAGCTCCATTAACTCAAGTGAGGGTGCTCCATAATTCCAAACAAAGACATGGATGGATAGAGCACCACAATGTCTACAAAACATCCTTACTGATCATGCTCAAAAGAGGCATGGATCCCGCTGTAGCAACAAGAATACATGGCATAAAAATATTGACAGGCAAAGACTTAGAATATTTCTAAGTCCCTGAAATCAGCAACATTACAAGAGCTACTTTGCATGCTTGTGCTAGTCACCACAGAGATCACAAAAATACATGGCAAACACCCTTGTAAAGATGACATGGCATACTTCAAAACACATGTAGGGCTCAAGTTCATAGGAGGCACACAACAATCATGGCAAAAATGACAAATGTCCAAACTCTGATAAGAATCTGAAACTAATATAAACTAGCACTCT
This sequence comes from Triticum aestivum, assembly GCF_018294505.1. NCBI lineage: Eukaryota > Viridiplantae > Streptophyta > Magnoliopsida > Poales > Poaceae > Triticum > Triticum aestivum. The sequence continues at coordinate 61,826,215 of NC_057794.1, read as the reverse complement.
TGCAACAACATTTGGGGCATCAATATGAACTCAAAAGAACATGGTGCAATGGAATGAAATGAATTACTCGACGAGACGAACAATTTGATATGCTACACGCCCAAAACGGGGCCACGGATGCAGAGTTATGCCATGATGAAAATTGCATAAAAATTCTAGGGTTAGGGCAAAAGTCAACCCTCAAGATTTTGGATCCAGATCTGCACGCTTCCCGAGGCACTCGCTGGAGTACTCACCGGAACAGTGGTCGCCGGAGATTGAGGTAGCCGGAGGAGAGGTCGAGGAGGAGGCCGGCCAGAGGAGAGGTCGCCGGGGCGGTCGCCGGCGCCGGGCGGCGAGGTGGCCGCGGCGAGGAGGCGCGGCGGCGCGCGCAGGCGCGGGGCGTTGCCCGAGCGGGGGAGATCCGGCGGGGACACATGTCACACCCTGGTTGGCTGGAGGCGACAGCGGTGGAAGTGTCCGGTGCGAACGGACGCGTCCGGTGGCGGGAGGTGAGGGGAGCTAGGGTTTCGCCCGAAAAATCCGGAGGGGGGTCTATATTTATAGGTAGAGGGAGCTAGGAGGCTCCAAATTGAGCACGGTTTGCGGCCACGTGATCGTGATCGACCGGCCTAGATGATGGAGGAGGTTTAGGTGGGTTTTGGTCCACTTTGGAGGGGTGTTGGGCTGCAACACAAACGAGGCCTTTTCGGTTCCTCGGTTAACCATTGGATTATCAAACGAAGTCCAAATGGCACGAAACTTGACAAGCGGTCTACCGGTAGAAAACCAAGGCCGCTTGGCAAGTCTCGGTCCAATCCGAGAATGTTTAACACCCACACACGAAAAGAGGTAAAAGGGGGCACCGGAGGACATAGGAGTGCCGAAATGCAAAGCAGACAACGGGGAAAATGCTCGGATGCATGAGACGAACACATATGCAAATGCGATGCACATGATGACATGATATGAGATGCATTACACAACAAAAGCAACATGGAGAAAAAACCCGACAATGAGGAAATATCATAACTTAGTGCCGAAAATGGCAAGAGTTGGAATACAAATATAGCAGGTTACATACGGGGTGTTACAACACTCCACCACTACGAAAGGATCTCGTCTCGAGATCTAGGACTGGAAAAACTCCGGGTACTCAGAACGGAGGTGGTCCTCGCGTTCCCAGGTGGCTTCACGATCGGAATGATGTGACCACTTGACTTTCAGGAATTTGATAGACTTTTTGCGAGTCTTGCGCTCAGTTTCTTCAAGAATAGCAACGGGGTGCTCATGATAAGACATGTCTTCCTGGAGATCAATCTCTTCAAAGTTGATGGTGCGGTCAGGAGTCTTGAAACACTTGCGGAGTTGAGACACGTGAAACATGTCGTGCATGTTTGCAAAGTTGGATGGAAGCTCATGTTGATAGGTGAGATCGCCTCTTTTGCCAATGATCTTGAAAGGACCCGCGTATCTAGGGGCAAGCTTCCCTTTTATACCGAGGTGACGAGTACCTTTCATTGGAGAGACACGAAGGTAGACATGGTCTCCGATCTCGAAAGACAAGTCACGATGCTTTCTATCATAGTAACTCTTCTGGTGCGATTGCGCGGCTTTGAGATTTTCATGAATGACTTTGCACATTTCTTCAGCCTTTGTGAGCAAGTCTGTCAGAGTAATGGGCCACGGGTAGGCCAACCTGAGCCCCGGAACCTTTCCAGACATCGGGGCAGGCTGCGCCCCTCAAGGCCCCAGGACGAAGAGCCGCCTTCAAGAAGTCAATGGCATGACGGCCGACTGACCACTCGCGGCCGAGTCCCAGGGACGACCGCAGGGTAAGCCGACTCCTGACTGGCGACTTCTGGAGAAGCCGGCTTTGGGGAGTCGGCCTGCGACTCCAACAAACCACGTGACCTCATCAAGGGGGACGGGGCAGGAAAGTGGCTACAGTGAACCCCACTCCCGCCCCTTACCAAGGGCGGGCATGGCCACAGCACGCCGTACCCCGGAAGATCTCCGTGCGGCGTGGCACTGTTGCCATGCCGGCCCTGACATCAGCACCGCAGGACTGAATCCTGCACCCACGACGGCTTGTCTGTACGGCTCAGAGGCAGCGGGTCCCACCAGTCGGTGAGACCCCAGGAGACGGCAAGAGGACCACCAGTCGGACCCGTCGGGAGTCGGCCGGGGGAGTCGGCCGAGCCCTCCCCCAGGGCCCACGCACCATTAATCAAGATGTGATGGAGAGTGGCAATAGTGATCGACCGCCAGGCGGTGGGGCTGTTGCCACGACCCCATGATCAAGCATGCGTCATCAGAATCATAGCTACAGTAATCAGCAGCCGGCAAGACCCGCCCGCGGCGGACGCGGCCTGTCGGCTCCGTACCAGGCCAGTTGGCGGGGCCCGCCAGCCCCAGTGGTCGGCGGGGAAGACGGAGGCCAGAGGCGCTGACTGCTGGGCCCGCGTCCCGCCGGATTACCATTGTACCCCTGGGAGGGTAGGCCTATATAAACCCCCTAGGGCACCCATGCAAAGGGTGGGAACCCATTAGCTCTAGGACAGATCATATAGAAGAGAGAGAGCTAGCCTTGCCCTCTCCTACCTCCAAGAAACAGCTCAAGGAGCAACCGTATAAACACTTTGCCATAGTGATCATGCGGAGACCCCACAGAGCAGCAGTAGGGGTATTATCTCCCCGGAGAGCCCTGAAGCTGGGTAAGATTTGCCGGCGTGCATGCCTTCGCCTCATCCCGTTTCCAGGCACCGGCGACGTTCTACTCGCCCCGACCATGATAAGCCATCCTTTGGCATATGTCGCACCAAACCCCCGACATTTGGCGCCCACCGTGGGGCCCGATGCACCGCTGTCCGGAGACCTGTTCTGGACGGGAACCCTTTTTCTCCCTGGCGAGCGCAGCCAGCCAGGCACGCCAGACAAAGTTTGCGCCGACGCACTAAGCAGCGTTGAGATCGCCTGCGCAACTAGCTGCCTGGCCGAACTTGTCGGTGAGGTTCGCCTCTCCGATGAACCTGCATCCAACGCAGGCACGGGCGGCCCCGAGAGCCTCCTCGCGTGCCTCCTCGATCAGCTCCACATTTCCGGCGAGCCTGCCGTAGACTTAGAGTCCGTAGGCTCCACCGACCCGATGCTGGTCGACTCCGACACCGCATCGCTCGACGTGTTCCCCACCAATCTGGTGGTCTACGATGAATCTCTCCCTCACGCGGAGAGCAACGGAAGCACCGTCACCGAGGTGCTCGTCATCAGTCATGACGAGCTCCCCGGCGGAGGAGCGCACGACTCACTCGGCATGGCGCTACAAGACCTAACTGCACCCATTCCGAAAGACGCTGATGTAAAGACATTGGAGGCGCGCTGCCTTCAGCTCGTTGAAGGCGCGAAGAAGCTGGCCAGCATGAGGCGCTTGTCAGAAGCCTACCAGCGGGAGATGGATCGCGCCGTCGGCGGCTCGCCGGCCTCGGCGGGGTCCAGCCGCCTTGGCGCGGTCCAGCAGCACGGCGTAGCCATCGCCAACCTGTTTGGGGCAAGCCACCCTGTGTACGCTACACCAACGGAGAACATCTGAGCCGCCCAGGCAGCGGCGGATGAGCTGGACAATTTCGAGGGCGAAGAACGTCGCCTCATGATGGAGCGAGTCCAGCGGCTCCTCGACGCAGCCGCCGCGCAGAACGTGGCCGGCTGCCGCACGGAGGCGCCGTAGCGACTAGACGACGACCTTCACCGAGATCAAGGCGCGACGTCTCGGACACCGACTGGCGGCGCCCGAGGAAGAAGTGACAAGGAGCCGGCTGTCAGCCATAGTCGGACTCGCATTACCATAGAGCGCGACCGAGACGGTCGCCCGAGAGCAGTGGAACGATGGGACGACTGTCCGCCTCCCCCTCCCCGCAAGGAGAGACGAGTCTCCCCGCCGCCTGTTGACCATCTGACTCTCGGCGACCGCCTTGGCCGCCGAGAGGGAGTTGGAGAGAATGACGCCCGCCACCGGATCGACCGACTTCACCGATCCCTAGCGCTGGAAGAAGAAGACGAGCTGGGTCCGCCCTGTTTCGGGCCCCGCATTCGAGACGAACCCTTTCCCAGAGGGTTCACGCTCCCAAGAGACACGCCCAAGTATACCGGCTCCGTGAAGCCAGAAGACTGGCTAGTCGACTACTCCACGACTGTCAGCATAGCAAACGGCAACAAGCGTGTCGCCGTAAAGTATGTTCTGCTCATGCTCCAGGGCACGGCCCGGACATGGCTGAACAGCCTAAAGCCCCGCAGCATCAACAGCTGGGTCGACTTCACCGAAGCGTTCGTCCGCAACTTCACCAGCACGTACAAGCGTCCTCCCAAGCCTCGTCAGCTCTCCTTGTGCGTGCAAGGCCCCGACGAGTCGACTCGCGATTACCTCACGCGTTGGGCCGAGCTTCGGAACTCCTGTGAGGGCGTGCACGAGGCGCAGGCCATCGAGTACTTCACAGCCGGGTGCAGAGAAGGCACCCTCCTCAAGCACAAGCTCCTCTGCGACGAGCCAGAAACCCTCGACGAGCAGTTGATCATAGCGGACAAGTACGCCACGGCCGACTCCTCCATGAAGGCGGAGATTCAAATCAGCACAACTGGCAAAGTGGCCCCTCAAGCTCCAAGAACTCCGGCGGCAGATGCCAACCGGCGACAATAGCAGGGCGACCACAAGCGCAAGGCCCCGCAACCGGCTTCCAGCAGCCGGCAGGTCGTGACCGTTGAAGCCCAGCAGCCAGATGAGCAGCCTCCGCCCAAGCGACAGAAAGGCGGCAAGCCAAACTGGTTGCCGGCCTTCTCCTATGAGCAGACCCTGGATGGACCTTGCAAGTTCCATAGTGGCGCGAACCCGTCGAATCACACCACCCGGAAGTGCCACTGGCTCACCAGGATCGCTAAGGGAGACAGCCTCCTGCCTTCCCCGCCTGCTGGGCAGCCGCCTCCGCCTTCGCCCCAGCAGCCGGCTGTCAGGCTAGTCGGCGCAGTACAAGACGAATACCCTGAAGAGCATGGAGCCTACGTGGTGTTTACCAATATGGATGATGATCGACGCAGCAGACGGCTGCAGCGACAAGAGGTGAATGCAGTAGCATCGGAGATGCCAGAGTTCATGCACTGGTCCGAGAAGCCCATCAGCTGGAGCAGGGCTGACCACCCAGAAGTGATGCCGAGTCTGGGCTCCTATGCCTTGGTCCTAGACGCCACCTTTGCTACAGACAGACGAGTCGCGCGTTTCTCGTGAGTTCTGATAGACGAAGGCAGCAGCATCAATATCCTGTACAAGGACACCATGGAGAAGTTAGGAATCAAGCAAAGACAGCTTCAGAACAGCCGAACTGTGTTCCACGGCATTGTTCCTGGGCTTTCCTGCTCACCAATCGGCAAGATCCTGATGGACGTCCTTTTTGGAGACAAAGATCACTTCCGCCGAGAGTCTGTTTGGTTTGAGGTAGTGGACCTCAAGAGCCCATACCATGCGCTACTCGGCCGACCCGCCTTGGCCAAGTTCATGGAGGTCCCCCACTACGCCTACCTCAAGATGAAGATGCCCAGCTCCAGAGGAATTCTGACTGTGGCTGGCGACTACAGGAAGTCGTCTGCTTGCGCGGCTGAGAGCAGTCGGCCGGCCGAGTCCCTGGTAATCGCGGCCGAGAAGCGGCTCCTTGAGCGAGTTGTGGCGATGGCCGGCAAGCAGCCTGAGGTATCGCCCAACCCAAAAGAGTCAGAGGCTGAGGGTTCGTTCAAACCGGCCAAAGAGACAAAGAAGATACCCTTGGATCCGGAGCACCCAAAGAGGTATGCCATCGTAGGTGCAAACCTCGACAGCAAATAGGAAGGCGAGCTCATCGATTTCCTCCGTGAGAATCAGGACATCTTCGCATGGTCCCCCAAAGACATGCCAAGTGTACCGACGGAATTCGCCGAGCACAAGTTACATGTCTGATCTGATGCAAAGCTGGTCAGGCAGCCCCTGCGCCGCCCATCAGAAGAGAAGAGAAGAGTTGTCGGAGAAGAGATAGCCCGACTCCTAGCAGCCGGCTTCATTATGGAAGTGTTCTTTCCAGAATGGCTAGCAAATCTGGTCCTGGTACTAAAGAAGAACAAGCAGCGGAGAATGTGTATTGACTACACGAGCCTCAACAAGGCCTACCCCAAGGACCCATTTGCTCTACCAAGAATCGATCAGGTGATAGACTCCACAGCCGGATGCGAGCTGTTGAGTTTTTTGGATGCATACTCAGGATATCACCAGATCAAGCTGAACCCGGCTGACAGACTGAAGACCGCCTTCATCACACCGTTTGGAGCCTTCTGCTACCTCACCATGACGTTCGGCGTAAGGAATGCCGGCGCCACCTTTCAGCGTTGCATGCAGAAGTGCCTCCTCAAGCAGCTCGGCAGAAACGCCCATGTCTACATAGACGACGTGGTGGTGAGGACGGAAAAGCGCGGAACACTGCTGGAAGACCTCAAGGAGACCGTTGAGAACCTACGCCGATTCCAGATCAAGCTCAATCCCGAGAAGTGTGTCTTCGGAGTACCAGCCGGCCAGCTCCTTGGCTTCCTGGCCTCTGAACGCGGCATAGAATGCAAACCAGTAAAGATCAAGGCCATTGAGAGAATGGAGGTACCCAGCCGACTGCTGGATGTGTAAAGGTTCACCAGCTGCTCGGCGTCCATCAGCCGATTCATCAGTCGGCTGGGCGAGAAAGCTCTCCCCTTATACCAACTCATGAAGAAGACCACTTTTTTCGAGTGGAACCATAAGGCAGACGAAGCTTTTCTCCAGTTGAAGAAGATGCTGACTACTCCACCCGTCCTAGCGGCTCCGACCCGCAAGGAACCTATGCTCCTATACATCGCCGCCACCAGCCGGGTGGTCAGCACGGTCATTGTAGTAGAACGCAAGGAGGAAGGCAAGGCACTACCTATCCAGAGACCGGTATATTACCTGAGCGAAGTACTGTCGACCTCCAAGCAGAACTACCCCCACTACCAGAAGATGTGCTATGGTGTACACTTTACTGCCAAGAAATTGAAGCCTTACTTTCAAGAGCATCCAATCACGGTGGTCTGCACGGCCCCGCTTGCCGAGATCATTGGTAGCCGAGATGCTTCTGGCCGAGTGGCCAAGTGGGCCATAGAGCTGGCTCCCTACACCATCCACTACCAGCCCTGCACCTCTATCAAGTCACAAGCACTGGCCGACTTTCTCGTCGACTGGGCCGAGACCCAGTACCTACCTCCAGCGCCTGATTCCACCCATTGGCGGGTGCATTTCGACGGCTCCAAGATGCACACCGGCATGGGAGTCGGCGTCGTCCTCACCTCTCCCAAAGGCGACAAGCTCAAATACACGCTGCAAATCCACTTTGCCGCCTCCAACAACGTCGTCGAGTACGAGGCGCTCATTCACGGGCTCCGGCTTGCCAAAGAACTTGGCATCTGCCGGATCTTGTGTTATGGCGACTCGGACTTAGTGGTCCAGTAGTCATCTGGCGACTGGGACGCGAAAGATGCAAACATGGCGAGTTACCGCTTCCTCGTGCAGCAACTCAGCGCGTATTTCGAAGGGTGCGAGTTCCTCCATGTGCCAAGAAACGACAACGACCAAGCAGACGCCTTGGCACGAATCGACTCTACCCGCCAAGCAATACCATCCGGCGTCGCCCTTCAACGCCTCCTCAAGCCGTCTGTCAAGCCTTCACCAGAATCAGACTCCATTTTTGTGTCGACTCCTCCCGAAGACGTCAGAACCGACTCCAGAGCCCCGACAGTCGGTACGGGGATTTTGGCAGATGGCTCCAAAGCCGCCACAGTCGAACCCGGCCCGGGGACTACGGCAGCGGACTCGAAGACTCCAGAACTCGACCCAAGGGCCGCGCCAGTCGGCCTGGGGACTTCATTAACCCAGCAAGCGGTTGTTGACTCCAACCCGCCTCCTCCCAGCCCAACCGCCCTCGTCCAAGTAGCAGTTCTGGCAGTCGAAGAAGTAGCAGCACCCTCATGGGCCCAGCCCATCCTCAAATTCCTAGTGAGCAAAGAGCTGCCAACTGATGAGACCTCAGCTCGACAAGTACAATGTCGGGCGGCAGCCTACACCATAGTCAATAAAGAGCTGGTCAGGCACAACGTCACTAATGTCTACCAGCGCTGCGTAGAGCCAGAGCAAGGCCAAGCAATTCTCAAAGACATCCATCAAGGCGAGTGCGGCCACCATGCGGCTTCAAGAGCGGTCATCGCAAAAGCCTTTCGACACGGTTTCTTCTGGCCGACTGCCCTAGAAGAGGCCAAGCAGTTGGTCCAAAAATGCAAAGGGTGCCAGAAGTTTAGCTCCAAGCCGCACCAGCCTGCTTCTGCACTCAAGACCATCCCCATTGCCTGGCCTTTCGCAGTTTGGGGTCTAGACATGGTGGGACCATTCAAGACAGCATGAGGTGGCTTAACTCACTTACTTGTCGAAGTGGACAAGTTCACCAAGTGGATAGAAGCAAAGCCAATCAAGAAGCTGAACGGCCCGACTGCCGTGACTTTCATCGCCGATATCACAATTCGGTATGGCATACCACACAGCATCATCACCGACAACGGCACAAATTTCGCCAAAGGCGCCTTGGCCCGTTTTTGCGCAACACAGGGCATCCGACTGGACCAAGCATCCGTCGCCCATCCACAGTCAAATGGCCAGGTGGAGTGAGCAAACGGCCTCATCCTGTCCAGCATCAAACCCCGGCTGATCAAGCCTCTAGAGCACTCGGCTGGCTGCTGGCTCGACGAGCTACCAGCCGTCCTCTGGAGTCTGCGCACGACTCCAAACAAGTCAACCGGCTTCACGCCTTTCTTCCTCGTCTACGCTACCGAAGTCGTCATCCCAATGGACATAGAGTTCGACTCCCCACGAGTCACCATGTACACCGAGGAGGAAGCAGAAGAAGCACGACAAGACGGCGTCAATCTGCTGGAAGAGGGCCGGCTGTTGGCACTCAGCCGGTCCAGCATCTACCAGCAGAGCCTGCGCCGATACCACAACAGGAAGGTCAGGCCAAGATCTTTCCAAGAAGGCGACCTTGTGCTCCGGCTGATCCAGCGAACAGCCGGCCAGCACAAGCTGTCGGCGCCTTGGGAAGGCCCTTTCATCATCAGCAAAGTACTGGGCAACGACACCTACTACCTGATTGACGCTCAGAAGCCCCGAGCACGCAAGAGGGATGACTCCGGCAAGGAGATAGAGCGGCCATGGAATGCAAATCTCCTCCGAAGATTTTACAGTTGATGTAGTATGTACCACGCTACCTTTTGTATTAAAATACCAAGACTTTGGGCCCCCCGAGACGAGCTCGGGGACTGCCCTCTTTTGTCTGTATGATAAAAATTATGACTGTAAGTATGTTACTCCTTTTTATGCCGTTTGGCACTGGGCTCGACAAGTCAGCCCGGGGACTTGCCGCCTTGCACTATGAAATGCTTCCTGCAGTCGGACAAGTAGTGTGTAAACGCCTAAACCGTCTCCTGTCAGAAGCCGCAGCTCGCAGAGCGACTGTACGGTGGGCAGAAGTAAGGTAGAATGGGCATTCACATGAAAAATGGCTAAGGACTCAAAGCATAAAACATAGCTCAAGACGGCTTCCAGCCTTTTTGCAAACCGACTCTCGAGTAGTCGGATTGCCGCCTCCTATTCAACTTGCTCAAAAACTCTTAAAAATGGCTAAGTACTTGCTTTCCCAAAGTAGCCAAGCATTTGATCCAGCGGCAGTCCGCAGAGCGGCTGTCCGATTGGCAAGGCAGGCAACTAAGAGAAAGCAGCAAAGGAAAAAATCCAAAAGAGCAATGAGCAAGAAAAGATAGAACTCGGATAAATATATTTACATAGCATAGGCCCTTGGCCGAATCTCCGAGCAGAAGTTCAAAATACACCCCGCCGGTGGAATTGTGCGAATTAACAAGTTCTTCAAAGACTACTAAAGCAGATAAAATAAAGGTAAAGCGGCAGCTTAGGAAGCAGCTGACGGATTCGGAGGGTCGGACGAGGCGGCAGCGTCAGGCGTCGGGGCGGCCGGCTGGCTAGTCTCGGCTTGATCACCTCCGGCGACAGTCGGGTCGGTCGCACGCGGCTCGTTGCTGGAGGCGCGGTCGAGCTGAGGTTGGCCGTCTGCTCCGTCTTCTGGTGCCTCCGTCTCGCCTCCGTCCTCCGCCTCACCTTCCTCCTCGACGCTGGAGCCAATCACCTCCGCCGAGTCCTCGCCGTAGTCTGGGTTCATCCCAAACCACTCCGGCGGTACCTCCTCACCGTCTTCAGACCGCTCGGGGACGAAGATGCTCGTGTTGGTGTACTCGGCGATTGCCGCAGCACGCTTGACGAGGGCATCTTCCGTAGCTGCCAGCTCCGGCTGGGCCTCCGACCGAAGCGTGGCCAGCAGGTCTAGATCCAGCCCCGGATACCACGCCTTGACGAACTCCAAGGCCTGGCGCACTCCAGCTTGGGCCGAAGAACCCTTCCAGGCCTAAAGACGACCAGCTGCGACCTCTAGCTAGTCGGCCGTTAGGCTGGGGGTGCGCGGAGCTTGCATGTCCGGCCACAGGGCGGCAATTGCCTGGGCACCGACATGCTGAAGCTGGTGCAGCATCCGGTGAGTCAGCCGAAGGCGAGCCTCGATGATCAGGATGTGCTCGTCAAGGGTTCGGGGGGCGTCGGCGGCGATCTCTGTGCCCTCCGCCCTCCAACCTTCACGATCAGCCTCGATGGCTTGGATGGTGGCCTGCGAGTGCCCAGGAAAGAAGTCTGCCAAGATGGAAGAAATGAAGAAGCAAGTCAAAAACCAGGAGTCGGCATGACTTATAATTGGCAGCTCGAAGAAAGAAAGTAAAGAAACTCACCATCAACGATGTCTTCAATCTCATGGAAGCCGGAGGCCAGCATCGCCTCCTTGTCAGACCAGGAGGAGCGCTCACTCGCGAACTCAGCCAGGAGGGCGGTCTCCGTCTCTTCCGCCTCCCTCTGCGTCTTCACAAGCAGCTCCTTCTGCTTTGCCAATTGAGTGGCCAGCAGATCGCGCTCCGTGGCTAGCTTGCTGCACTCCTCCCCTTTGGCGCGCAATGCGGAGTTGGCTTCGCTCAGCTGCTGTTGAAGAGCAGCATTGGCTCCTGAAAAGAAGAAAGAAAGAAGGCGTTAAGTCATCAATAAAGAAGATCGCCGGGGAGATCCGGCCCGACTGCTCAGCAGTCGGCCCGAATCTCGGGGACTACAGCCCGCGGGTGCGCCAGCGCGCCCCCGCAAAGAAGGAAAAAGACTTACTCCGGCTCTCCGACAAATCGGCGGTCCGCTTGCCTAGCTCTTCAATGTTACGGTTGAAGGCAGTGACGCGGAGGTTGTGGTAATCCTACGTCAAGCATTTCAGACAAAAAAATTAATACCCAGAGTTCATCAATTGGAGTTCCGAGCCGCCTGCTTAGCAGCCAGCCCGAAACTCGGGGACTACACCCCGTGGGTGCGCTCGCGCGCCCCCACAGAGAGGAACAAGGAAACAAGGACCAAAGGAAAAAACATACCCGGACGGCTGCCCGCGATGCCAGGTACGCCTTGATGCAATTCTGGAGAGCGTCGCCCTCGGCACGAAGCTTCGCTTGGACGTCCAGAAGCACCTGGTTCAGCGGCCCTGTGACGCGTCCTCGCACCCACCCAATGGGCGCGGCGCTCGACGCTTCGGCGTCTGGGATCGCCGAGCTGGCGGTGCCGGCCTCCAGGGGGCGGGGTGCCGAACTTGCCTTCTCCAGACGGCGGCGCATCGGCGAGCCGACTTGGAGGAGTAACCTCGCCATGGCCTCGTCTTCGGTCGGCGGCACCGGAGGGTCCGCTGGCTGCTTGCCTTGCGCTCCCTCAGACGGCGGCGGAGGCGGCGGTGAAACGATCACGTCCGGCGTAGAAGGGTCGCCGCCTTCCCTCTCCACGGCGGGGTTCTTGCCGCCGGCTTCCCCAGTCTGCCCCGTGAACTCCGGAGGCGGCGGCGCAGAGTTCAACAGGGTGACGAACATCGCCAATTGGCGGCGCGTGGCCTCCTCAGCCTGCCGCTTCATCGCGGCAGCGGCATCGGCCTCCGCCAGTTTTTTCTTGGCGGAGGCCTCCGCCCTATCGGCTTCCCCCTTCTCCAGGTGAACGACCTCTTCTTCGTTGCGCTTCTCAAGCGCATTCCGCTCTGTCACCTCCCGGAGGTCAGCAGCGGGGTCAATCCGCCGAGTGGTGGCGGACGTCTCCGCTGACCCCATGACGGAGGCGGCGGTGACCCTCTCAAGAGTGAAGGGAGCCCTGAAACAAGGGGAGCAAGCAAAGATTCGGACAAAGCCACAAAGAAGAATAAAGCATTAAGACAGAATACTCACGCGGAGACCAATGGTGGCTTCTTCACTTCCTTACGGAAGCGGATGGCCTTCGCAGCCGCCTCGTCCCACCGGGTCGCCGCAGCCGGACCCTTGGGCTTCTTCGGCCGACTGCCGAACAAGGTCGGCACGACCCTGCGCTTCTTCCCATTGCCTGGAGCCCCCGGCGCAGCAGAAGAGCCCGCGCTAGGCTGGCCGGCTCCTGGCCGATGGCGGGGGGCGACTTCTCCCTCGGCATCGTCGTCAGGCCAGTCGGCGAAAGTGGCCGAAGGCCTGAAGTCGTCTGCTGCTCCTCCTCCTCCCTCGGCATCGTCCTCCAGAGCCGCTGCCCCCAGATCGGGGTCGTCGACGTCGCTCTCCGCCCGGTCGGCGAGGAACTCGCGGGCCGGCCCCGAGGTTCCGGCTGGCAGGTGGAGGAGGGGATTCTGACAAAAGCCGACTAGTCAAAACAAACTCGGCAAGAAAAAAGACAATCCAAAGAAAGAAAGGAAAGGTAACTCACCACAGGCAGGGGGTTGGCGTGGGAGTATGCCTCCTTGCCGAACCGCCAATCCTCCAGGAGCTTGCTGTCCGAGAGGTAGTTCACCATGAAGGCCACCTTCTCGTGAGGCATGTCCTTGGTGCACATCCGACTCGGGTCGCGGTGCCCGCTCATCTGGCATATCATATGGGGGCGGCCTTGGAGCGGGAGAACTCGGCGCGCCACGAAGGCGGCCAGCAGGTCTGGACCAGTCAAGCCCTCTGACTGCATCAGCACTCGGAGTCGCGCGATGGTGCCAGCTCCTGCAGGCGTCAGCGACTTGGCCCGGTACGACCAGTTGGGCAGTCTCCCAGCCAGCGGGCTGACTTCGAAAGCCGGCAGGTTGACCCAGTCGCCCCTCGCGGAGACGCTCCTGACATAGAAGTATGATCTCTACCACATCTTCACCGACTTTATCAGCGAGATGGAGGGGAAGGGGTTGTCGGCCCCCGACCTTCGCACGGCGATGAAAGCGCCGCATTGAGCCGACACGCCTGCAGCCTGGGTGTCGAACTTGGAGAAGAAGAACTCCCCCCAGAGCTCGAGGGTGGGGAGGACTCCGAGGAAGCCTTCGCACAAGGCCACGAATGCGGACAGCAGCACCACTGTGTTGGGGGTGAGGTGGTGCGGCTGGAGGCCGTAGAACTCCAGGAAGGATCGGAAGAAACTGCTCGCCGGCAGCCCCAACCCGCGCAAGCAGTGCGAGCGGAAGATGACCCGCTCGCCCTCCTACAGTGCGGGGGAAATCTCCCCCTTCAGCGCAAGATGCACCCGCACATGATCCTCGCCAGGGAGCCGACGAGTCCGGCGGAGGAACTCGACGTGGTCGTCGTGAACTTCGGAACCGTCCCAGGTGCCGGAGCGCACCGGGAGAGGCGCGGCGGTAGAGGAAGAGCTCATCGCGAGCTGATCGCCGCGGTGTTCGTCGGAGCTTGGGCGCGCGGTGGAGCGAAGAAGAAGAAGAAGGAGGAGAGCGAGGAGCAGTGAGAAGGAAGATAGCGAGGAGTGGTGGGAAGGAGGAGCGCGCGTGCCCCCCTCTTTCCCCTACTTATAGCCTCGTGGGCTGCGAAGCCAAGGGGCGTTCGTGGGATTTACTGCGCCCACGGCCCCACGACCCCCACGTTCCACGACGAAGTTACTACGCGTAGTAACTCCACGAGAATCCCAACCATCCGCCGGGGTCGCGGCGGATTCGCTCGGGCGCCAAGGCGCGGTAGTGGCGGGCCCCGCCTATGGGCCTGTCCCATCGCACGCGTAGGTTGGCAGAATGGCCCAGCCACGTGTCATTGCATGACAGACCTAGAACGGGCGGCGGCCTAGAGGCTTAGCTAGCATGCTACTTGGATCCCGCCGCGACATTCGAAATATTGTGCGAGTCGGAATTGAGCGAGTCCGAGTTGAGCGAGTCCGACTCCTTCTAGTCGGCACGGCAGAAGTCCATCCAAGACCATGTGTTGAGCACCCGGAAGGAGAAACTGCTGAGGCTTCTCGGTCGATCGTCTGCGGTGCCTCATCAGCTTCGGAGACTACTGTCGGAGTAATGGGCCACGGGTAGGTGAACCCGAGCCCCAGAACCTGTCAAGACATCGGGGCAGGCTGCGCCCCTCAAAGCCCCAGGACGAAGAGCCGCCTTCAAGAAGTCAATGGCAAGACGGCCGACTGACCACTCGTGGCCGAGTCCTAGAGACGACCGCAGGATAAGCCAACTCCTGACTGGCGACTTCCGGAGAAGCCGGCTTTGGGGTGTCGGCCTGCGACTCCAACAAACCCTGTGACCTCATCAAGGGGGACGGGGCATGAGAGTGTCTATAGTGAAGCCCACTCCCGCCCCTTACCAAGGGCGGGCATGGCCACAGCACGCCGTACCCCGGAAGATCTCCGTGCGGCGTGGCACTGTTGCCATGCCGGCCCTGACATCAGCACAGCAGGACCGAATCCTGCACCCATGACGGCTTGTCTGTATGGCTCAGAGGCAGCGGGTCCCACCAGTCGGTGAGACCCCAGGAGACGGCAAGAGGACCACCAGTCGGACCCGTCGGGAGTCGGCCCCGGGGAATCGGCCGAGCCCTCCCCCGGGGCCCACGCACCATTAATCAAGATGTGATGGAGAGTGGCAATAGTATTGACCGCCGGGCGGCGGGGCTGTTGCCACGACCCCATGATCAAGCCCGCGTCATCAGAAGCACGGCTACAGTAATCAGCAGCCGGCAAGACCCGCCCGCGGCGGACGCAGCCTGTCGGCTCCATACCAGGCCAGTCGAAAGGGCCCGCCAGTCGGCGGGGAATACGGAGGCCAGAGGCGCTTACGGCTGGGCCCGCGTCCCGTCGGATTACCATTGTAGCCCTGGGGGGTAGGCCTATATAAACCCCCCAGGGCACCCATGCAAAGGGTGGGAACCCATTAGCTCTAGGCCAGATCATATAGAAGGGAGAGAGCTAGCCTTGCCCTCTCCTACCTCCAAGAAACAGCTCAAGGAGCAACCGTGTAAACACTTTGCCATAGTGATCATGCGGAGACCCCGCAGAGCAGCAGTAGGGGTATTATCTCCCCGGAGAGCCCTGAAGCTGGGTAAGATTTGCTGGCGTGCATGCCTTCGCCTCATCCCGTTTCCAGGCACCGGCGACGTTCTACTTGCCCCCACCATGATAAGCCATCCTTTGGCATATGTCGCACCAAACCCCCGATAAAGTCATTGCCAAGAAGTTGGCGTTCACCAGTCTCTGACAAGTTAAGAGGAGTACGACACTTCCTGCCATAGAGAATCTCGAATGGGGCCTTCCCCGAACTCACTTGGAAGCTGTTGTTGTAGGAGAACTCGGCATATGGAAGACAATCTTCCCACTTGATACCGAAAGAGATGACACAAGCCCTGAGCATATCTTCAAGAATTTGATTGACTCGCTCGACTTGGCCACTAGTTTGAGGATGAAAGGTTGTGCTGAATCGAATGTTGGTGCCCATGACCTTCTGAAAAGAATCCCAGAACTTAGAGGTGAAGATGATGCCACGATCTGAAGATATCAACTGCGGAATGCCGTGCAGAGAGACAATCCTGGAGGTATATAGGTCTACCAACTGACCTGATGTGATAGATTCTTTGATAGGAAGAAAATGAGCCACTTTGGTGAGCTTGTCGATGACAACGAAGATAGAAGCATTGCCACGCTTGGACTTTGGAAATCCAGTCACGAAGTCCATCTCAATATGGTCAAACTTCCATTCTGGAATGGCAACAGGTTGGAGGAGACCAGCTGGTCATTGGTGTTCTGCTTTCACTCTTCTGCAGACATCACATTCATTCACGAACTGAGCAATCTTGCGCTTCATTCGAGTCCACCAATACGACTGCTTGAGGTCATGGTACATCTTTGTACTTCCAGGGTGGATAGAGAGGAGTGAATTGTGAGCCTCGTTCATAATGACTTTACGAAGGTCACCCTTAGGAACAACAATGTGATCCTCAAAGAATAGAGTATCCTTGTCATCAAGACGATAGCACTTGTACTTGGGTTGACTCTTGGCAATCCCAATCTTCATCTTCTTTACCATAGCATCAAGAAGTTGAGCCTCAGGAATCTGATCTTCCAAAGTAGGAGAGACTTGGAGGTTGGCAAGGAATCCTTGAGGAACAACTTGGAGGTTGAGTTTGCAGAAAGCTTCACAAAGCTCTAGTTGGTAAGGCTTGAGAATCAAGCTGTTGCAGTAAGCCTTCCTGCTCAATGCGTCAGCAATTACATTGGCCTTGCCTGGAGTATATTCAATACTCGGATTATACTCTTGAATCATTTCGACCCAACGAGTCTGCCTGAGGTTGAGGTTTGGCTGAGTGAAAATGTACTTGAGACTCTTGTGATCAGTGAAGATGTCCATTTTTCTTCCCAACAAGAGATGTCTCCAAGTTAAGAGAGCATGAACAACTGCCACCAACTCGAGGTCATGAGTGGGGTAGTTCTTTTCGTTGGGCTTCAACTGGCAAGAGGTATAGGCCACAACTTTCTTCTCTTGCATCAACACTGCACCGAGACCTTGAAGGGAAGCATCACAGAAAACTTCAAACGGTTTGGATTCATCAGGAGGAGTCAGAACTGGAGCAGTGACTAACTTCTCTTTCAGGGTGTTGAAAGCGATGTCACATTCATGCGACCAGACGTACTTCACATGCTTCTAGAGAAGGTTGGAAAGAGGCTTCGCGATCTTTGAGAAGTTCTCAACGAACCTTCGACAATAGCTTGCGAGCCCAAGGAAGCTGCGGAGTTGCTTCACATTCTGAGGTGGTTCCCAATTCACAATTGCAGACACCTTCTCAAGATTAACAGCTATGCCCTTGGCGGAGATGATATGCCCAAGGTAGAGAACCTCATCGAGCCAAAACTCACACTTTGAAAACTTCGCATAGAACTGATGTTCTATGAGTTTATCCAGCACCAATCTCAAGTGCTTGGCATGATCCTCCTTGTTCTTGGAAAAGACCAAAATGTCATCGAGGTAGACCAAGACGAAGTCATTTGTGTAGGCGTTGAAGATGAAGTTCATCATGTGAGAGAATATTGGAGGAGCGTTGACAAGGCCGAAAGACATGACAGTGTATTCATATGAACCATAGCTTGTTCTGAATGCTGTCTTGGGGATATCTTCTTCATGAATGTGAATCTGATGATAGCCCATACGGAGATCAAGCTTGGAGAATAATTGAGCACCTTTGAGTTGTTCGAAAAGCTCATTGATGTTGGGAAGTGGGTACTTGTTCTTTATGGTCTTCTTGTTCAATGGACGGTAGTCGACACAAAGTCGGTCCGTTCCATCCTTCTTCTTGACAAAAAGAACACCACAACCCCATGGAGAAGAACTAGGTCGGATGAGACCCATACGCTCTTGAATATCGAGTTGCTTCTTCAGCTCCTTCAACTCTTCAGCTCCAAGCTTGTAAGGACGTTTGCAAACAGGTTCCGTGCCAGGCTCAAGATCGATGATGAATTCAACTGGCCAGTGAGGAGGCATTCCTGGAAGCTCTTCTGTAAAGACGTCTTGATACTCACAAATGACTGGAATCTGAGAAATGGCATCCAGCTCGCCCTTCTCACTGAGAGAAAACAGTCGAATGGTATCATCACGAGCGGCAAAGATGATTACATCCTCAGATGAGTGTGTCAATTGTATCTTCCTGGCAGCACAATCAAGCTGAGCCTTGTGCTTAGAAAGCCAGTCCATTCCGAGAATAAGATCAATATCCGAGTTACCAAGGACCACTAGAGAGGACAGAAACTTATAGTCGCCCAACATGATAGTAACATCCGGGACCATAGAGCTTGCGTTCATGAATTTACCCGGAGAAACCACTGATAACTCTCTAGGTAAATCTTGGAAAGGCAACTCATGCTTAGATGCAAATGGTCTTGAGATGAAACAATGTGATGCACCAGTATCAAAAAGGACTTTTGCAGGGATATCGTGAACAGGAAGGTTACCCATTATCACATATGACGAGTCCTCTGCCTAAGCTATGTTCATCAAGTTGACCTTTGCAGACTTGGGGTTATGCTTGACCATTGTGGTACTGGCAGATCTCACAGGAGGTGGAGGAGGAGGAAGACGCCTCTGATTGAAGCATTTGTTGGCATAGTGACCCTTCTGCTGACACTTGTTGCACGTGACCTCCGAGAGCGGACGGTGATACGGAGCACTTGATCTTGGAGCATGAGACAAAGTCTTGTTCTGAAAGCCTGGGTTGGGTGGGTGGGAAGATCCATTGCCACCTTCACTCTTCTGCTGATAAGGCTGACGGAACGAAGGAGGAGGAGGCAACCAATACTTTTGCTGCTTAGTTACCACCTGAGTTGAGGAAGAAGGAGTTGCATCCCTGACTCGCTTCTTCAAAGCATCGCACTTGAGCTGAGCAGCCTCTTGTTTCAGTGCCATGTTGTAAAACTCATCGTACTTCTGTGGCTCAAAAAGCATGAGAGCTAGTTGGAAATCTTCTCTGAGGCCACCTCCGAACTGATAAATCATGCTCTTCTCGTCAGGGACGTCTTGCTTAGCGAAACGAGCGAGCTTCTGGAACATGATGTTGTACTGGTAAACAGACAAGCTGCCTTGCTTTAGATTGTGGAACTCTTCACGCTTTCTCTCAACAACACTCTGAGGAATGTGGTGAGCTCTGAAGTCTTGACGGAATTCGTCCCAAGTAATCACACGACCTCCTCTAGAATCTTTGTACTATTGATACCACTCAGCAGCTTGGTCTTTGAGTTGGAACGAAGAAAACTTGACAAAGTCCTCATGCCTGACATTGCTGCACTCGAAATGCTTGCAGATATCCACGAGCCAATCATCAGCGTCTGTTGCCTCGACATAGTTGCTGAAGGTCTTTGGCTGGTTTGCGACGAACTGGTTGAGTGCAGCAAACTGATTCTGAAAGATGCCATGGCCTTGATTTCCTTGGTTGCGTTCTTGCAAGAGTTGGATAAGCATCTGCGTGTTTGCATTGGTAGCGGCCATCACAGCTTGCCATGCCTCCGGAGGTGGAGGTGGTGGTGGCGGATCAGGATTCAAATGCGTTGGAGGAGCCATCCTGAAGAGGGTGACATCCGTTAGCATCTTGAAAGACATATATTCAAGCTGAATCAAATGGATCGAAATTGCAACATATAATCTTAACATCCGAACAAAATGAACGAATGCATTCCAATTGAAATGGTAACACTTCCATAAATTGAGAAGCCACTTAGATAGAGGTAGAAGAATAAAACAACAAGGTACGGACAAGAACAAATACTTGGTAAGGATTACCCAATCACAAACCAAATATTTCTGGAAGAAATACTTGAGCTACATGAATTCCCACCTATGAAACTCTCGAACCTTTCCGGTTATGCAATCATGTGTTGGGGATACAGGGGAAGCATAATATCTCACCCAAATGTAGCAAATCCTACATCCAGTTGTATCCATCCTTCAACACATAACCAAGAAACCTTCGGAAATCATGTACCTCAACCTTCAAAAAGCATCCGTTATACGAGTTATGGCGATACTCCCGAACTCCCGCCCAGTACTGGGTGGCGACAAGGTTATCTCACCAACAACTGCGTAAAGGATATTTTCAATGTCGGCGAAACTCAGGTATTCCAGAATTGCAACGATAAAATTGTGACGACAACACCTCGGAGCTCAACTCCCCGGGACACTGCCACAACCCCTAAATGTCAGGAGGCACCAAGAACAATGTTCCCATCACAAATCCATCGGAACGATTCCAAGATACCCGCATGATTCTAATTTTTTTTAGTGAAATTTGAGAAGAGAAGAGTCAAAACTCTACGTCAGGATGCCTCACCAGAGCGATGAAGGGACTGACGAGCAAAAAGAATCCTACTCTCCGATATATATAATCCTAAATGACTCAAAAAAAATTCTAGACTCAACAACACCAACGATTCGATCAAGCAGGGGGGCTCCTAAGTCGGGGAAGGCTCTGATACCAACTTGTCACGCCCACGATGCGGCTATATCTCCCACGTGTCGAACACGACTTAGAGGCATAACCGCATTGTAAGCAATGTCGCAAGTGAGGTAATCTTCACACAACCCATGTAATGAATAAGGAAAAGAGGTACATAGTTGGCTTACACTCGCCACGTCACATAATAGCATAAATATCATTACATTCATCCAGATACAATCAAGGTCCGACTACGAAACCAAAATAAAGAACAACCCCAAATGCGACAAAGTCCATGATCGCCCCAACTGGGCACCACTACTGATCGTCTCGAAAGGAAACGTAGTATCATCCGGAGTCCTCATCGAACTCCCACTTGAGCTCAGTCGAATCTCTTGGAGCGGTATCATCGGTCCATGCATCTTGTTTTTGGGTAATCTGTGAGTCATGGGGACTCAGCAATCTCACACCCTCGCGATCAAGACTATTTAAGCTTATGGGTAGGGTAAAAGTATGAGGTGGAGCTGCAGCAAGCACTAGCGTATATGGTGGCTAACATATGCAAAAGAGAGCGAGAAGAGAAGGCAAACGCATGGTCAAGAAACTATGATCAAGAAGTGATCCTAGAACAACCTACGTTCAAGCATAACTCGAGACCGTGTTCTCTTCCCGAACTCCGCCGAAAAGAGACCATCACGGCCACACACTCTGTTGACTCATTTTAATTAAGTTAAGGTTCAGGTTTTCTACAACCGGACATTAATAAATTCCCATCTAACTGAGGGCACAGCTTTCGAAAGTTCAAATCCCTGCAGGGGTGTCCCAACTTAGCCCATCACAATCTCTCACGGTCAATGAAGGATATTCCTTCTCCCAAGACAATCCGATCAGACTCAGAATCCCGGTTACAAGACATCTCGACAATGGTAAAACCAAACCAGGAAAGCCGCCCGAATATGCCGACAAATCCCGATAGGAGCTGCACATATCTCGTTCTCAGGGCACATCGGATGAGCCAGACGTCGGGTAGGCCAGCCCAGAGTTGCCCCTGGTGGCACCGGACATCGCCCAGTTTGGACCAACACTTAGAGAAGCACTGGCCCGGGGGGTTAAAATAAAGATGACCCTTGAGTCCGCGAAACCCAAGGGAAAAGGCTAGGTGGAAAATGGTAAGACCAAGGTTGTGCATTGCTGGAAGAGTTTTATTGACGAACCGTCAAGGGGTTCCCATTATAACCCAACCGTGTAAGGAACGCAAAATCAAGGAACATAACACCGGTATAACGGAAACTAGGGCGGCAAGAGTGGAACAAAACACAAGGCATAAGGCCGAGCCTTCCACCCTTTACCAAGTATATAGGTGCATTAAAATAGACAATATATAATAATGGTATCCCAACAATAAACATGTTCCAACAAGGAACAAACTCCAATCTTCACCTGCAACTAGCAACGCTAAAAGAGGGGCTGAGCAAAGTGGTAACATAGCCAAACAACGGTTTGCTAGGACAAATGGGTTAGAGGTTTGACATGGCAATATGGGAGGCATGATGAGCAAGTGGTAGGTATCATAGCATAGGCATAGCAAAAGAGCGAGCATCTAGCAAGCAAAGATAGAAGTGATTTCGAGGGTATGGTCATCTTGCCTGCAAAGTTCTCTGAGTTGACGTTAGCTTGATCCTCGTAAGCATACTCAATGGGCTCCTCAATCACGTAATCGTCTCCTGGCTCTACCCAAAGCAAGAACACAAGCAAAGGGAGACACAATCAACCACGTGCAATGCACAAGCAACAGGATGCAAAACATGGCATGATATGCGGGATGCGATATGCGATGCATATGCATGTTTCGGAAAGGAAAGATTGAACCTGGACTCAACTTGAAAAACCAAGAGTGCCACTGCAAAGAGGAGTTGATTTCGGTCGAAATCGATATAAAGATCACCGGAATCGGATGCACAGTTTGCAAATGACAAGCAAAACAAATATGACACAAAGCTGCGATTAACAGCACAAGGCCATCTAAATGCATCAGGAACAACAAGCTACTACACTCTAACATAACAACAAAATACATGGCAGGGATCTACTCAAGATGCTTCACAAAAGATGAACACTGAGCTACGACTAATTCACTCAATAGCAGGTTCAAACAAGCATGGCAAAAGTGCAAAAGATATCAGGTTGCAGACTTAGTGAAAAATAACATGTCAGGGATTTAACATGAGGAAGCAATGTTTAGAGCAAGATAACAACATGCTATAGGAACATATCATGGCAAAGCATGGCATGAAGCTACTCAAAAGCATACAACAAAAGTCCCTTACTGACCATAAGCCAAAAGGGATCAGAAAATACAATGGCATCCATGTGAACATAGCAATTATCGTTAACAGATTCAGACTTAGTAGAAAACCGGAACATGGCAAAACAGATATTAAGTAGGCATGTTTACTGACTCGATGCACTCACCACAAGGCATTGCATGACAAACTAAGCATACACCCATCAAGTAGACATGGCATAGAAGCTAAACATGGCAAGAACAACAACATAGCATGCATGGATCAACTACAACAAGCTCGGCAAAAAAGCTTAACACGTAAACAATCTGCCGGGAACATTTTATAGCAAAAGTAGAGTTCGATTAACTCAAGCAAGGGTGCTCCATAATTGCAAACAAAGACATGGATGGATAGAGCACCACAATATCTACAAAACATCCTTACTGATCATGCTCAAAAGAGGCATGGATCCCTCTGTAGCAACAAGAATACATGGCATAAAAATATTGACAGGGCAAAGACTTAGAATATTTCTAAGTCCCTGAAATCAGCAACATTACGAGAGCTACTTTTCATGCTTGTGCTAGTCACCACAGAGATCACAAAAATACATGGCATACACCCTTGTAAAGATGACTTGGCATACTTCAAAACACATGTAGGGCTCAAGTTCATAGGAGGCACACAACAATCATGGCAAAAATGACAAATGTCCAAACTCTGATAAGAATCTGAAACTAATATAAACTAGCACTCTTGCAACAACATTTAGGGCATCAATATGATCTCAAAAGAACATGGTGCAATGGAATGAAATGAATTACTCGACAAGACGAACAATTTGATATGCTACACACCCAAAACGGGGCCACGGATGTAGTCTTATGCCATGATGAAAATTGCATAAAAATTCTAGGGTTAGGGCAAAAGTCAACCCTCGAGATTTTGGATCGAGATCTGCACGCTTCCCGAGGCGCTCGCCAGAGTACTCGCCGGAACAGTGGTCGCCGGAGATCAAGGTGGCCGGAGGAGAGGTCGAGGAGGAGGCCGGCCGGAGGAGAGGTCGCCGGGGCGGTCGCCGACACCGGGCGGCGAGGTAGCCACGGAGAGGAGGCGCGGCGGAGGGCGGCGGCCTCGGGGCAGTGCTTACCGGCGAGGAGCGAGGCGGCGGGGCGCGGCGTTGGCGGGCGCCGGCGCGCTATGGCGCGGGGAGGGCCTGCCCTGGGCCGAGCGGGCCGGCGGCGGGGGAGATCTGGCGGGGACACATGTCACACCCTGGTTGGCTGGAGGCGATGGCGGCAGACGTGTCCGGCGCGAAAGGACGCGTCCGGCGGCGGGAGGTGAGGGGAACTAGGGTTTCGCCCGAAAAATCCGGAGGGGGGTCTATATTTATAGGTAGAGGGAGCTAGGAGGCTCGAAATTGAGCACGGTTTGTGGCCACGCGATCGTGATCGAACGGCCTAGATGATGGATGAGGTTTAGGTGGGTTTTGGGCCACTTTGGAGGGGTGTTGGGCTGCAACACAAAAGAGGCCTTTTCGGTTCCTCGATTAACCTTTGGAGTATCAAACGATGTCCAAATGGCACGAAACTTGACAAGCGGTCTACCGGTAATAAACCAAGGCCGCTTGGCAAGTCTCGGTCCAATCCAAGAACGTTTAACACCCGCACATGAAAATCGGTAAAAGGGGGCACCGGAGGACATAGGAGCGCTGGAATGCAAAACGGACAACGGGGAAAATGCTCGGATGCATGAGACGAACACGTATGCAAATGCGATGCACATGATGACATGATATGAGATGCATGACACGACAAAAGCAACACGAAGACTAAAACCCGACAACGAGGAAATATCATAACTTAGTGCCGAAAATGGCAAGAATTGGAATACAAATATGGCAGGTTACATACGGGGTGTTACACAAGCTTAGGGACGCGCTTGTCCGAAATTGTAACACCCCGGATATGATTTACCCAATATGTACTCCAACTCTTGCTGTTTCTGGCCTTAAGTTATTTTATTTCTCGGGTTCGGGTTTTTGTCTCCGTGTGTTGTTTTCGATGTCATGCATCTCATATCATGTCATCATGTGCATTGAATTTGCATACGTGTTCATCTCATCCATCCGAGCATTTTCCCCGTTGTCCGTTTTGCATTCCGGCGCTTCGTTCTCCTCCGGTGGTCATTTCTACCTTTCTTTCGTATGTGGGGATTGAACATTTCCGGATTGGACCGAGACTTGCCAAGCGGCCTTGGTTTACTACCGGTAGACCGCCTGTCAAGTTTCGTACCATTTGGACTTCGTTTGATACTCCAACGGTAAACCGAGGGACCGAAAAGGCCTCGTGTGTGTTGCAGCCCAACACCCCTCCAAGTTAGCCCAAAACCCACCAAAACCCTCTCCATCATCTAGAGCATTCGATCACGATCGCGTGGCCGCAAACCGCACCTCATTTGGACTCTCCTAGCTCCCTCTATGCCTATATAAAGGCCTCTCCCCGAAAATCCCGGGTCTCATCCTACCCTAACCCTAGAGATCCTCCTCGCGCCGCGCCGGACATGTCCGCCCGCTTCGGACGCCTCTCCGCCGCCGTCCGTAGCCACTCGTAGGCTGCCACGTGGCCTGGCCACCGCCGCAGCCGCCGCAGCCCGCCCGGCCCGCAGGAGGCCCTCCCGGGCCCGGCCGCCGCCTCCCCGCGTAGGCTCCTTCCCCGCCCGAGCCGGC